>NC_057801.1:733295563-733595563 GCF_018294505.1 Triticum aestivum
ACTTCTTATTCACCCTAGTTCTCCGTCCAGGAGTTGCAAGTAGTTTCTGGTGTTTGTAGCCTACTGGAGGCCGTGGACAGCGCTGACCGTAGGGGTGGGCTGTGATGCGGTAGGTACGTGGCACGGTGTACCGAATACCCGTTAGGTATCTCGGGAACCCTGTTCACATCGTTCGGGGCCGTATGGGAAACTTCGGCCGGACTCCCTGCGGATGGAACCTGAATAGGCGATAAACCTGGACTGGAGGCTTAGGTGATTAGGTAGGTCGTGGCCGACACCCACGTTGGGCTTCCGCTTGAAGGTTGCCGAGTACATGTCGTGTAAACGACGGTAAGTGGTGAGAGCGTGTATGAAGAAGTACACCCCTGCAGGGTTATCATAATCTATTCGAATAGCCGCGTCCGCGGTAAAGGACTACTTGGTTGCCTATACAGTTCATAGACAAGTAAATGGAAACTACTAAAAGCCTCAAGATAAGTGTGAGTGCCGAGGATGGCTCTTCCGTAGGAAGACGGAGGAGGATCCTCGGTAGTGTATTGAAGTGGTGAGTAGTGGACTCGTGTGCGCAAAACCATTTCAAGTTGGAGTATCGTAGGATAGTCTAGCCAAGAGTCAAAGCTGGCTTGCTGCAATAACTCCACCAACCCTTCTTGATACTATGCATGTATGTAGGATCTGATGTAAGCCTTGCTGAGTACCTTTGTACTCATGTTGCTATAATCTACATTTTTTACAGAAGACGCTGCAACCCCTTCTGATGGGTTCTATGTAGACGTTGACATCAACGAGTAGGCTAAAGACCCAGGTGGTGACCCTGAGCTTGTGGAGGACCACGTAGTATAGTTAGGCTTTCCAAGCCTCTTTTATTTTACTAGTTGTCTGTACTCAGACAAGTTACTTCCGCTGCTGGTTTGTATGACTGTATGACTTGTATGTGGGGTCATGAGACCCGTACCTTTGTGTATGATATGTATGGCTCCCTGAGCCTTAAATAAAGTACTTGTATCGTAGAGTCATGTTGTGATGCTTCGTTGTATTTGCACATATCGAGCATATTGTGTGTATGATTGAAATGCTTGGTATGTGTGGGATCTGACTATCTAGTTGTTTATCTTTAGTAGCCTCTCTTACCGGGAAATGTCTCCTAGTGTTACCGCTGAGCCATGGTAGCTTGCTACTGCTCTGGAACACTTAGGCTGGCCGGCATGTGTCCTTCTTCGTTCCTGTGTCTGTCCCTTCGGGGAAATGTCACGCTTTGAGTACCGGAGTCCTGTTAGCCCGCTACAGCCCGGTTTACCGGAGTCCTGCTAGCCCAGTGCTACAGCCCGGACCCACTTGCTGATGACCGACACGTTCGAAGCTGGGTCATGGATGCCTGTCCCTGTAAGTCTGTGCCACTTTGGGTTTATGACTAGTCATGTCAGCCCGGGCTCTTTATCATATGGATGCTAGCGACACTATCATATACGTGAGCTAAAAGGCGCAAACGGTCCCGGGCGAAGGTAAGGCGACACCCGTGGGAACACCGTGCGTGAGGCCGCAAAGTGATATGAAGTGTTACCGGCTAGATCGATGTGACATCGAGTCGGGGTCCTGACAAGTCGAACGAATCCTCACAATCGCAACATTACCGGCAACTATCAAGAAGAGGAACAACCGGAAAGAAACAAACAACATGGTAAATGCACAAGTATAAACATGGCATGATGCACAACCAAGTATGATGCATATCCGGTTTAAAGAGGATGGCATGGCATGGCAAAGTGCAACAAACAATACTACAAGTTAAGTGGAGCTCAATATGCAACGAGTTGCAAATTGACCTAACACCACATCAAATATTTAGTTCTCTCTTGTTTATGTACACAACAATAGTAAATGTTATTAAACATGGGAAGGGGTGAAGAATATGAAAACTACCTATCTAGGCAAGTTTAAATGAGGCCGGAAACAACAAACAACAATTCCGGAAAATCCTCATATGCATATTTGGAGTTTGGTACTGTTCTGCCCTAAACACAATTTTAATATTGTTAAACAGCAAAATAAAGTTCACCATGTTAAACTAGGCATTTTTCCACCCCATTTGCATATAAAGTTTATTAAATTTGGAGCTACGGTTATTTAGTTATGGAATAAATCATTTTAGCATATTATCTAAGCAAAATTAAACAAACAACATTTTAAGCATTTTAACATGGGATGAAAATGGCATATTATGAAACTAGATGAAAAACTAAGCATTTTTCATATATAAATTATTTACATAAGATGCACCACTTGTGAGTTATTAAATGCATGAATTCTAGGGGTTTTTCTGCAAAACTGTTATACTCTGGATAAAGCTAAAATCGCAGCAGCACGGAAAAAAATAGAACGGGCTGAAACTAGCTGGCCCGTTAGTGCACAGGGGGATGGATCTTAGGTGGCTGCTCACATTGGGCCAAAGGGCTGGCGGGGAAGCAGGGCGGCTGGGCTTGGAGCAGAAGCTGGGCCTTGACGCGATGCAGCATAAGCGGCCCGAGGCGAAGAGGCCACGCGCGCGAGACGACGGGTCAACGGGCACGGGTGCTGCTCGTGCGCTCGTCTACAGAGACGGGCGGGCGAGGTAGAAGGCAGGGGCGATGCAGGGGAAGCAGAGGCGCGGCGGGACTCGGCGGGGCGACGAGGGCCGGGCGGAGGCGGTCGGATCCAATGCGGAGCAGGGGAGGTCCGGCAGGGGCGTGGGTCTCCAGGACGGCGGATCTGGCCGGGAACGGGCTTGGACGGCAGCTTGGACGAGGCAGCGGCAAGCTCCGGCTAAGCAGATGGGCGCTGGCCTTGGCGCAATGACGATGAGGCGGCCAACGGCTGGGAAACCCGGTGTGGACGAGCCAAATGCGGAGGCCGACAAGGACGCCCGCAGAACGGGGCAAGCTCGGGTGCGGCCATGGCGTGGTGGAGAAGTTCCTGGAGAGGGAGAGAGATGTTACGAGGAGGAGAGAACAGAGCAGAAGGGAGAGATGAAGGGCAGGGGCGTCGTGACCTGGTTCTGCTACAAGGGGTCGACGGGGCATGGTCCAGGGACCTGGCGTCCATGGCAGAGGAGCTTTTGCGGGCGCTCGGGATGAAATTGGTGGCGTGCAAGGCAGGAGATGAGTCTGGGCACGGCAATGAGGAGAAACTGGAGGTGCTCAGGCAAAGGTAGGAAGGAGGGGCTCGGCATGGGGCTCGATCGTGGGTGTTGCCTCGATCCAAAATGGATTGAGCCCCGCGGGAGGCTACGGGAGGTGGCTAGCTGCGGTGGAGGAGAAGATGTTGCAGGTTTGAGAGGATGCAGGGGAGGCATGCGGGCAACGCTGAAAGCAAGGAGTGGCGCGGCTGTGGGTTGGTGACGAGGGGATATGGGACGATCCCAATGAGAAAGTGGCGGCGGCGGGTAGGAGGAGATGGATGGATTGGGCAGCCTAGGGTCTAGGGTTAGACTATATATATATATAAAAGAGCGGAGTTTGGATCACCCGATCAAAATCCGACGGATGAGAATAAATAGGTAGTTAAGTCCAATAAATAAAATGAAGATATTTTCGGGATGTTTGGGGATGATTCAGATCCAACAGTGATGACTGAGCGGGTCAGGTTCGGGGAAGTTTCGGACGCGCACGCAAGGGGGGTTTGGTCGTCATGGTCAAGAGGGAAGCAAAACCCCGATTGGTCTGGAACGGTTAGCGCGGGCAAGGCGATCCGAGGGAAGGTGATGAAGGCAAAGGGAGAAACGGCAACGACGAACGGATGCAAGTTTTAAAACATGACGACGACGGAGTGCCGGTGCAATGCGAATGATGCGATGATGAAATGCAAGACATGAACAAAATGCAAACCAAAAAAACCCAACCACATAGGAAAATAACATATCACATCTCCAGAAAAGGCAAGAGTTGGAGTTACGAATATGGAAAGTTGTATCCGGGGCGTTACACCCGAGTCCTCATCGACAGCAGCAGCAATATCAGCATCCTCTATCGTGACACGATGACCAAGCTTGGCCTCAGGACCGAGGACCTGGAGCCGACCCAGACAGTCTTCCAGGGCATCGTACCCGGTCTCTCTTGTTCACCCATTGGCCGGGTCCGGCTCGATGTCCTGTCCGGCGACAGCAGCCACTTCCGACACAAACCGATCTGGTTCGAGGTGGTGACCTGTCCAGCACGTATCATGCGCTGCTGGGCCGGCCCGTGCTCGCCAAATTCATGGCGGTTCCCCACTATGTGTAACTGAAGATGAAGATGCTGGGTCCCAAGGGCATCATTACCATCACCAGCGACTACCGCAAGTCTCTGGAGTGCGCCCGAGATGGCGCCAAGCTGGCCGAGTCGCTGGTCATTGCCGAGGAGCGGCGCCAGCTTGACCGGATCGTCGCCCTGGCCGGCGAGGCCTCCGCTGCGTCGATCCCGACCCAAGACCCGGCCGATGAGGCCGCCTTCAAGCCCTCCAAGGAAACCAACAAAGTGAAGCTGAACCCGGAAGACCCCAGCTGCGGCAAGTACGTTATCATAGGCGCCCGCCTGGACAGCAAATAGGAAGGCGAGCTCGTCGACTTCCTCCATGAGAATCGGGATATCTTCACATGGACCCCCAAAGACATGCCGGGTATCCCGAGGAAGTACGCCGAGCACAAACTCCACGTCCGCAAGGACGCCAAGCCTGTCCGTTAACCCCTCCGTCGATTTTCCAAAGAGAAGAGAAGAACCATTGGTGAAGAGGTCGCCAAGCTCTTGGTGGCCGGCTTCATAATGGAAGTGTTTCACCCCGAGTGGATGGCCAACCAAGTCCTCGTCCAAAAGAAGAACAAGACCTGGCACATGTGTATCGACTACACCAGCCTCAACAAGGCCTGTCCCAAGGATCCGTTCGCTCTCCCGCGGATCGACCAAGTCATCGACTCGACCGCCGGGTGCGAGCTCCTGTCCTTCCTGGATGCCTACTCCGGCTATCACCATATCAAGCTGTACCCATCCGATGCCCTGAAGACGTCCTTCATCACGCCCTTTGGGGCGTACTGCTACATCACCATGTCGTTCAGCTTGAAGAACGCCGGCGCCATCTTCCAACGCTGCATGCAGAAATGCTTGCTACTACAACTCGGTAAGAACATCCACGTGTACGTGGACGATATCATGGTGAAGACCAAGAAGCACCTCACGCTCCTCGACGATCTGAAGGAAACATTCGCCAACCTCCGCAAATACAAGGTCAAGCTCAACCTGGAAAAGTGTGTCTTCGGCGTCCCAGCCGGAAAGCTACTCGGCTTCCTCGTCTCGGAATGCGGCATCGAGGCAAACCCGGAGAAGATCAAGGCCATCGAGCGCATGCACAAGCCAACCCGACTGCGCGATGTCCAGAAGTTCATAGGTTGCCTGGCCTCGGTCAGCCGGTTTCTAAGCCGGCTGGGCGAGAAGGCACTGCCCCTGTACCAGCTAACGAAGAAAACAAGCCCGTTCGAGTGGAACGGCAAGGCGGACAAAGCTTTCCAAGACCTCAAGCGCATGCTCTCCATCGCACTAGTCCTGGCCGCGCCAACCGACAAGGAGACGCCGTTGCTCTACATAGCCGCGATGTCGTGGGCGGTCAGCACGGTGCTGGTGGTCGAGCGATCGGAGAAGGGCGAGATCCAGGCCGTCCAGCACCCGGTCTACTACCTAAGCGAAGTGCTCTCCACCTCCAAGCAGAACTACCCGCACTAGCAGAAGATGTGTTACAACGTGTACCTCACCTCCAAGAAGCTGAAGCAGTACTTTCAAGAACACGTCGTCACCGTCGTCAGCATGGCGCCTATCGGAGAAATCATCGGGTGCCGGGACGCCTCCGGCCGGGTCGCCAAATGGGCGATCCAGCTAGCCGGCCATACCATCCTCTACGAGCCCCGCACCACGATCAAGTCTCAGGCCCTGGCCGATTTCTGAGTCGACTGGACCGAGACCCAGTACCTGCCGCCACCTCCCGACTCGACGCATTGGCGCATGCACTTCGACGGGTCCAAGATGCGACTCGGCTTAGGGGCCGGCATCATACTGTCATCTCCAAAGGGTGACCAACTCCGCTACGCACTCCAGATCCACTTCGCCGCCTCCAACAACGTCGCCGAATACGAAGCCCTTGTGCACGGCCTCCGGCTCGCCAAGGAACTCGGCATCCGGTGCATCCTGTGCCACGGCGACTCGGACTTGGTGGTGCAACAGTGCTCCGGCGAGTGGGACGCCCGCGACTCCAACATGGCAAGCTATCACTTCCTCATCCAGAAGTTGTCCTTATCCTTTGATGGCTGCAAGTTCCTCCATGTCCCGCACGCGGAGAACGAGGCAGCCGACACGCTTGCCAAGATCGCCTCGTCACGTCAAGCCATCCCGTCCGGCATCTCCCTCGAGCACCTACGGAAACCGTCTGTCAAGCCGTCGCCAGACTCCGAGTCCATCCACGTCCCAGAAGACCCGGCCACGCCGCAACCCGGGCCGGGGACTGCTGAACCCAGCCCGGGGGCTGTTGAACCCGGCCCGGGGGCTGTTGAACCCGGCCCGGGGGCTGTTGAACCCGGCCCGGGGGCTGCTCAACTCAACCCGGCCACCATCACCCGGACACGGCCGTTGCCGTCACCAACCCGGGGGCTGCTCAACTCGGCCCAGGAGCCGCCGACTCGGAACCCACCCAGGTGGCCGTCTTCACCATCGTCGCGGCCCCATCTTGGGCCTTGCCAATATCAGAGTTTCTGGAGAACGGGGTTCTCCCCATGGATGAGACCGAGGCTCGGCAAGTTTAGCGTCAGGCATCCACCTATAGCACCATCAACAACGAGCTCATCAAGCGCAGCTCTCCCGGCGTGTTCCAGCGCTGCGTTGAGCAGGATCGCGGCATCGACATCCTCCTCGACATTCACCAGGACGAGTGCAGGCACCATGCCGCATCTCGATCCCTCGTGGCCAAGGAGTTCCGCCACGGCTTCTACTGGCCAACGTCCCTCGAAGACACCGAGTCGCTCGTCCTCAAGTGCGAAGGATGCCAGCGCTTCAGTAAACGCAGCCACCAGCCACTATCAGCACTCCGCACCATACCGATCGCCTGGCCCTTCGCGGTCTGGGGACTCGACATGGTGGGACCCTTCAAAACCACTCGAGGCGGCATGACGCACTTACTGGTGGCAGTGGACAAATTCACCAAGTGGATCGAGGCAAGACCAATCAAGAAATTGGACGGGCCAATAGCCGTCCGGTTCATCAAGGACATAGCGTTGCGCTACGGCATGCCGAACAGCATCATTACCGACAACGGCACCAACTTCGCCAAGGGCGCGGTCGAGCAATATTGCTCCGTCTCTGGCATCCGCCTCGACCTGGCCTCCGTGGCACATCCGCAGTCCAACGGGCAGGTCGAGCAGGCCAACGGACTCATCCTGTCCGGCATCAAGCCGCGACTCGTCGAGCCACTCGTCCGCTCACCCGGCAGTTGGCTCGATGAGTTACCCGCAGTTCTCTGGAGTCTACATACAACACCAAACCGATCAACCGGGTTTACCCCGTTCTTCCTCGTCTACGGATCCGAAGCCATCATCCCGACCGACGTCGAGTTCGACTCGCCGTGTGTCACGATGTACACCGAAGCCGAAGCAAGAGAAGCACGCGAAGACGGCGTCAACCTGTTCGAAGAGGTGCGCCTTCTGGCACTTAGCCGCTTGGCTATCTACCAGCAAGGCCTGAGGCACTACAACATCAAGAAGATCAAGCCTCTCGCATTCCGCGAGGGCGACCTCATTCTCCGACTCGTCCAAGAGCAGGCAGGCTAGCACAAGCTGTCCTCTCCATGGGAGGGCCCGTTCATCATGAGCAGGACTTTGCGCAACCGCAACGTCTACTACCTCATCGACGCGTGCAAGTCGAAGAAGCTCAAGAGGGACACCGCCGGCGAAGAAACGACCTGGCCGTGGAACACGAAACTCCTCCGTCCGTTTTACAGTTAGCCACACAAATGTATGTATCGACGCCTTTTGTAAGCATATGAAACCATGGGGTCCCCGAACGAGACTCGAGGGCTTCCTTTTGTCGACCAATTTATTGCATCCATATCTTGCATCACTTTACTACCGAACCCAGCCGCCGGCTCGACTAGCTCGACCCGGGGGCTCGGGGGCTGGCCGGCTTGATCATCACCCCACTGCTTTACTTGGTGATTCCTGATAAAGTTAGGATGCCACGGTCCCCCACTTCACCCTAAAACCGCAGATCGAGCTCTGGCTGACGGCGGGCAAGCACAACGGGCCAAAGCTTCCCTATGATTCATACACTAATTCAAAAGCCGCCGAGTCGACCAACCCGGCCCGACGCTCGTCAACTAAGTTAGCCGCACGACCGGCTCCTCACCAACCTGCCAAGCCGGATTGCCGCCAGCCGGCCCAGTGGGCGTTTCGCTCGCGCTCAACGCTTCTAAGGACCCAACTCCTGCGCGCGCCTCTCGAAGAGTTGAACTCCTTGTCACGGACCAGAGCCTTGGGCGTCTGACTCGCGGGGGGGGGGAGGTTTCACGGAGGAACAACGCATGAAATAAGTTCGAAAAAAGCAAAAGGCAAAAAGCAAATAAACACTCACAACATTTACACATAAATGTTTCAAGCAAAGGTCCACGGCCCAAGTTCATTACACCCTGAAAACCCTCAGTGGGTGGGTGGACCTGCTACTTAACAAAGTTTTCTACAAAGATTCTCAGGCATTCCCAGCGCCCCGTCGCGACATCGACGGCTCCCCCCTGCCAGCCTCCGGGTCCAGCGAAGCACCAGTGTCCTCTTAGGCTTCCGCGTCACCATAGACGCCTGTCTCCTCCGAGCTGCCCTCCGGGTCGCAAAGAAGCAAGCCTAGTCGTCGCCATCCACGACCGTGACGTCTTCCGTCCGCTCCGGATGGAACTCGTCGTGGAAGGTGAACTCGGCGATATAGCTGGCCCGGGAGGCGATCCGGCCGGCCTGCTCCTGCAGCAACTGCTCCGAACCAGCGTGCTGACCCATCAGCGCGTCCAGCTGAAGATTCGGATGCCAAGTCATTGCGATCCGGAGCGCCATCTCAGAACCGGCCCGGGCGGCGGAAACGCGCCAGTCGCTAAGGCGATCCGGGCCCATCTCCAAGCAGCGCGCCAGGCGTGAGAAGCTGCGCAGATGGACGGAGTCCGGCCACAGGGCCGCCGTCATCGCAGTGCCGGCTCGGGACAGCCGCTCCAGCTGCGTCCCCAAGACCCGCAGCCGGGCCTCAGCAGCGGCAATGATCTCGGGAAGGTCCAGGCCATCAGCGGATCCGTCCCAGACCCAACAACGCTGGTCGGATCGCGCTGATAGCGGACGGCTTCCTCCGCCAGCCGCTGCATCTCCAGAAAGGCCCCTGTAGCCAAAGAAGAAGCAAGTCAGAAGAGCAACAAGGAAGAAAGGGTCGGGTTCCGACCCGGCAAACAACGAAGAAGCAACACTTACTGTAGAAAGACTCTTCCAGGTGCTGCGCCTCGAGCAACATACCACATTGCTCCCGCTCCTCGAGCACCTTCTCCAGGTCGGCCGCCTTACCAAGGGCCGCCTTCAGCTCGGCGTCCTTGTCTTCGGCCGCCTTCTCGGCCGCCTCACGGCGGCGAGCCTTGGCCTGGCGGGCCTCCTCAGCCGTGGTGGCCTGCTCCCGCAGACGCTCCACCTCGGCCTGGAGCCGGTCCTTGTCGTCGACCAGCTGGCCGCATTGCTGGTCCGCCTCGACCAGGGCCTACTGCGTCTCCACCACCTTGGCGGCCTCCGCCTTAATAAGCTCCACCTCGGTCTCGAGGCGGCTCTTGTGACCCGCCAGCTGCTCGTGCAGCCGGTTGGCCTCGTCAAGAGACCACCGGGCCGCGGCCGCCTCCGCCCTCGCCTGCGCCGCCTCGACGCCAAGACGGTCGGTATCAGCAACAAGCCGGTCATAATGATAACCAGCCCGGAACAGCCGGGTCCGCCAGGACAGCACCTCGGTTGCGAAGAAGAAGAACTCAGCAGAAAGAAAGAATAAGAAAAGACCCAAGATTTGGCCCAACTATTACACAGTTGGCCCGAATCTCGGGGGCTATACCCAGTGGTTGCGCTAGCGCCCCACTAGAAGAAAGAACACCAAAAAAGTACCTGCGGCGACGCGAAGCCCCTCCTCCTTGGCAGCAAGCTGCTCCTTGAGCTCCCGATGCTTGCCCAGGAGCCGGTTGAAGGCGGCAACCCAAAAGGCGTCAAGGTGCTGAAGAGAAGACCAAAGTCAGGATAAGGCCAACGCTCCTAAAGTTCGACCCAACTACTACATAGTTGGCCTGAACCTCGGGGGCTACACCTAGTGGGTGTGCTGGCGCACCTCCACACAGATGAAATCACAAGAAAACAAGAAGAAAGAAGAACTTACCAGGACGGCGCGCTCCAAGTCGTGCGTCCGCTCCACCTCGGCCTGGGCGAAGGCCTCAAGCCGCTCCGTCTGACCTCGCAGGCGGCGGCTAACGGCGTCCAGCACCACCTCCTCCTAGGTCTGGGGCCCAAAGACGGTCGCTGTCGGTGTCAAAACCGGCGGATCTCGGGTAGGGGGTCCCGAACTGTGCGTCTAGGCGGATGGTAACAGGAGACGAGGGACACGATGTTTTTACCCAGGTTCGGGCCCTCTTGATGGAGGTAAAACCCTACGTCCTGCTTGATTAATATTGATGATGTGGGTTACAAGAGTAGATCTACCACGAGATCAAGGAGGCTAAACCCTAGAAGCCAGCCTATGGTATGATTGTTGTTCGTCCTATGGACTAAAGCCATCCGGTTTATATAGACACCGGAGAGGGCTAGGGTTACACAGAGTCGGTTACAATGGTAGGAGATCTACATATCCGTATCGCCAAGCTTGCCTTCCACGCCAAGGAAAGTCCCATCCGGACACGGGACAAAGTCTTCAATCTTGTATCTTCATAGTCTTGGAGTCCGGCCGATGATGATAGTTCGGCTATCCGGACACCCCCTAATCCGGAACTCCCTCAGTAGCCCCCAAACTAGGCTTCAATGACGACGAGTCCGGCGCATGTGTTGTCTTTGGCGTTTGCAAGGCGGGTTCTCCTTCACGTCCATGTGTTTGTCGGACAGTGTCTGGTTGCTTCATAAATGTGGCGCTCCTTGGCTTCCACGCCAAATAATGGCCTTCTTCCACGTGTTGCAGAATGCGAAAAGCCCGGGTATTCTTACAGTTTACCCCTTAGCTGCGCAAATAAACCGCTTATATGAGAGGCGGGGATCCAGATCCAAACCACACCATCCCCCTTCCGCAAGTTCACATCGAGGCGCATCTGACAGAAAATCCATTCCAGCATGGATAGCCGACGCGGCCCCTCTTCTCGCGCTCCCAGTCCCCAACCAGGAGATTGGAGGAAATGTTCAATCTCGCATCGCGAGCTAGTGGTGCTCCAGGCAGAGGGATATCTTCCCCCAGCCTTCATGGTTCTGGTTCGAGCCGGACTAGCTACCTACAAAGGTGGGAAGCAGGCGGAGAGCGCCCCTAATCCCTCCAAAGGAGAGCGGGTATGCTTTGTCCCCTACTTAATAAGGGGACTCGGATTTCCTATACATCCGTTTCTCCGGGGGCTCCTGGAATTCTACGGACTCCAGCTTCATCACCTTACGCCTGCCTCCATTCTACACATCGCGGGCTTCGTAGCTCTGTGTGAGCTATTCTTGGGCATTGAGCCCATTTCGCGCTGTGGAAGAGGCTGTTTTGCCTCGTACCCCGCTCTCACGGGGGGTCGATATATCAAGTGGGCGGAGCCGAAATATGGCGCATCGTCGGGACCAGATACCTGTCCGGAACCCCGAAGAAGGCGTCCGAAGACTGGCCTTCGGAGTGGTTTTATATGGAGGATGCTCCGCTGCCGGATCCAGTCCGGATCGGCCTTCCGGAGTTCAGCAACGCTCCTCTGAAGAAACGCCTAAGTTGGCGCCCACGGAGCCCTCAACGAGAAGATGATAGGAGCGTCCATTACTTGATGGGCCGGATATGGCTGTTAGCCCATTCCGGTTTAACCATGATCGGAGTCATGGCCACATGCATTATGTGTGGGGTGCAGCCGCTCCAATACAGGGGCTACCCCATGTGGGATTTCAACAGAGACAATGACGCCACCTGCCACGGCTGAAAGGGGCCAGGCTCGGCCGACGATCTGGCGAAGATCCTGTCCGGCTTGTACAAGGGGTAGAAGGAGGACTTCCTCCGCACGAATCCTCTGGACGGATTCTCCATGAACAACCCTCGGAGCTGGATAAGCGGTCGTTTGTATATCAGATCTGTGCCTTTAACGGCAAGTGTCTTATCTTATGATTTTGACGCAGGAGCTGCATGGGGATGTGGAGGGCATAAAAAGCCCAGCCCCACAACCCGAGGATCCAGAAAGATCCCTTGATCCGGCCTCCGAAGAGGATACGGATTTAGCGGTGGAACTGATCGATGGGGTGTTCCACCAGCTCAGCATGGATAATGCTTTAGTCGCCATTACGGCCGACTACCCTGGTTTGTGCCCGGCTTCTCAGGCGAGTACGACTGAAATCCCGACACCGTTACTTTTTAATGCTTGCTTCTGACCACCGTGCACCAATGGTGCTTGACAGGAGGCGCCCTTACGGTAGGGAGCCGAGCCCGCGGCGGCCGACCAAACGAGGTGAGCGCGGCCTAGCAGGCGGAGGAAGAGTACGGCGCGAATCGAAACGCCGCCGCAAAGGTACGGTGCACCTTTGTCTTTTAAGGGAGAGACTTCCGGGAGGCATATTAATGCTCATGATTCTTCCAGGAGAAAGAGCGCTCGCCGGACTGAGTCCGGAGAGGGTGCCGACCATGCCTCCGCCAGCCAGGCTCCAACGCCTGGTCCGGAAGGGGAGGCGAGCGCAAGGCGCGAGCCGGACGCTCCTCCAACGGAAGATGCCGATAGGCTGTCCGCCACCAGGTCTAAGGTGGAGAGCGCCACGAATCACTGGCGCCGTCGGACAGTTCTTCGTGACGCGTGTTTCTCCCCGGAGGCGTTGAATGCCTTTAAAGCGGGGGACGCGCACCTCCGTGCTGCTCAAGATGGTTTAACCAGAGCCACGGAGCAATATATAAAGGACATACGGGTAAGAAGTTTTAATAGTTATATATGCCAGTAGCCCCCGAGACTTAAAATAGTTAAACTAACTGATTTAAGGATCATTTGTTGTGTAGGATCTTACAGAGAAGAATACCCACCTGTCCCAGGAGCTTCAAGAGTGCAAGGCCCAACTTGAGGCCGCACTAGCCGCTGCCGGGGGAGCCACGAAGACCCCCTCTGGTAATTCAGATCTTGAAAAGAGAAATTAGTTTATGAAGTGCGCCGTGCGTGTATAGTCTGACAATAACATTGCAGAGGGTGCCGGACTAGATCCGGACAAGCAACAGCTGCTGCGCCAGTTGAAGGCCGGCGAGAGGGTGCTTATGAAGGTGCAGCAGGAGAGGAACAAGCTCCAAGATGCCCATGCCCAGCTCGGAGAGGAGCTAAAAGGGGTGCAGGCCCAGCTGTCTGGCTCCTTGAAGGAGAATCAGCGGCTTCGTCGCGGCATCTATAGTAAGTGCTTAAGCAAACTCTTTTGAAAAGAAGAGTTCGGCGAGGAGGTCGGTTGACATGAATATGTCTGTAGGTGTGCTCACAGGTCGCCCTACGGAGGAAATGCCCGGTTCAACGGGTGATCAACTTCCCGAGCTGGTGCAACTGCTTGAACGTGTTCGGCAGGCGATGAGTGGCGTCGTTCAGGCCTTATGGCCTGCCGTCTCCCTTCCTGAGGGCCTTGGAGGGCTTGCTGAGAATCTTCAGGTAGTACGACGACGTCTCCGTTTGTGGAAGATATCGTCCTGCTGTCAAGGTGCCAGGGAGGCCTGGGCCATGGTGAAGACACGGTACCCGAAGGCTGACCCAAACCACATGGCCGAGGTCGGACCTGTGGGGCCGGATGGGAAGGAGATCCCTGTGAGCCTGATGTACGGCCAAGTAGAGTTGGCCGCGAAATATACCCAGCAGGACTGTAAATTAGGCAGCCTATTAGATAGGATTGAGGAAAAATACAATCGGTCAGTTTGACGATGTAATTTTTAAAATGACATGTAAAATGCCTTCTAGCCGGATTGTAGATCATTTGTCTCTGCAGACCTTTTCGCTTCGACCTCGGGACCCGACAGTCCGGAGTGTGTCCGAATACCCTCATGGTTATAAAAAAAGAACCGGGGCATGCATGGAGACAAGGCGTAGGGGTCATAAATGCTTTATCCGACAAGTGCCCAACTAGTTTTGTTATGTTACATGGGTAGTAAGAAACATCTTCCAGGGAGAATAGTTCCGTTAGGTGTTCCTTTCCCTGGGCGGCATGCCCTAAAGTGCATGACCAGACTGCGAAAAAAGCAGGAAAAGCATCTGGGGGTAGAAAAATAAGTAAATAATGAATCATCTTTCAGGTCACTGACCGAATATTCCCTTAAGAACACTAGCTTTCGGCTTCACCCAGTCTGAGGTACACATCCGGCTGACCCGGCAGTAACAATCGCAGAGGTGCTCCCTTTACCTCCTAGACGAACAATCGGGAACGTAGGGGTAAGCACAGGAGCCAGGCAACCCAGCTTGGCCAAAACTTAAGTCATATCGATACATACAATGGTGATCAAAAGGTACATGCGGAAGTGTGACACATGTTCTGGGCATGAAACCCATATAAGCAAGCTTCTGTTAAAGAAGCCCGCAAGTATGACGAGTGCGAGTAGCACATCGAGTAAGTGCGAACAAAACGCAGGTTAGCCCTCAAGGGGGGTTGTAATGAAAAATGGAGGAGAAAAGAGGGAAAACTTGGATAGCGAAAAAGTATGAAAAGGTGGACGGGGGAAGGAGACAAACCCTGAGTCCGGCGCTAGGCATAAAATCTTCGGAGACGGGCCGCGTTCCATGGGTTTGGCTCGAGTTGGTTGTCAGATGCTTTGCGTAGACGGTATGCACCACCGGTAAGGACTTGGTCGATGATGAAGGGACCTTCCCATTTGGGCGTAAGTTTGTCCTTTTTCTTGTCCGGCAGGCGTAGAACTAGCTCGCCAACATTGTAAGTTTTGGCCCGTACTTCTCTGCTTTGATATCTTCGAGCCTGCTGTTGATAGAATGCGGAACGGGATTTTGCCATGTCGTGCTCCTCCTCCAAGGCGTCCAAACGGTCCTGCCGATCTAACTCGGCTTCTCTTTCCTCGTACATGCGCACGCGAGGTGAGTCATGAATTATGTCGCAGGGCAAAACTGCCTCAGCGCCGTATACCATAAAAAATGGTGTGAATCCAGTTGTGCGGTTTGGCGTGGTCCGCAGCCCCCAGAGTACGGAGTCAAGCTCCTCTACCTAGTCCGTGTTAGATTCCGTGAGGGACCGCACTAATCTGGGTTTAATGCCGCTCATGATTAGACCATTCGCTCGTTCCACTTGACCATTGGTTTGAGGGTGGTAGACTGAAGCGTAGTCGAGCTTGATGCCCATGTTTTTGCACCATAGTTTAACCTCGCCGGCCGTGAAATTCGTGCCGTTATCAGTTATGATGTTGTGGGGGACACCAAAATGGTGTACTACCCCTGATATAAAGTCTATCACAGGTCTTGATTCTGCCGTTTTAACCGTCTTGGCCTCTATCCATTTGGTGAATTTATCCACCATGACCAATAAGTATTTGTGCTTGTGGGTTCCCCCTTTAAGGGGTCCGACCATGTCAAGCCCCCAGACCACGAACGGCCAGGTGATGGGTATAGTTTTGAGGGCGGTGGGTGGCATGTGGCTCTGATTAGCAAAGAGCTGGCAACCGACGCATCATTGGACTAAGTCCTGAGCATCTTCCCGGGCGGTCGGCCAGTAAAATCCTGTACGGAAGGCCTTGCCCACAAGGGCTCGGGCTGCAGCGTGGTGCCCGCCAAGTCCGGCGTGAATTTCAGCCAGAAGATTTCGCCCTTCCTCCTCGGAGATACACCTTTGAAGGACTCCGGTTGTGCTTTTCTTATAAAGTTCTCCCTCATGGACCTTGTAGGCTTTAGATCGCCGAACTATGCAGCGGGCCTCATTTTGGTCTTCGGAAGTTCCTGCCTGAGTAAGTAGGCTACGAATGGTTCCGTCCACGGGGCAATTACTGCCATTATTTCATGGGCCGAAGGTGTTATTTCATTGGCTGAGCCACCGACTATGTCAGAATCGTCTGAGTTAGGTGATGCAGCTGGTTCCGGATTGTTATGTCCAGACTCCTCTTCCCATGATACGGATGGCTTGAAAAGCCGTTCCAGGAAGATGTTCGGAGGTACGGCGTCGCGTTTTGCGTCGATGCGTGCCAACACATCTGCTGCCTGGTTGTTATCCCGGGCCACATGGTGGAATTCGAGTCCCTCGAACCGAGCTGACATTTTTAGCACAGCGTTACGGTAGGCTGCCATTTTCGGATCCTTGGCATCAAAGTCTCAATTTATTTGGGGTATTGCGAGGTTTGAATCCCCGCGCACCTCTAGGCGTTGGATACCCATGGAGATTGCCATCCGGAGGCCATGTATCAAGGCCTCGTATTTGGCTGCGTTGTTGGAGTCCATGTACATTATTTGGAGTGCATATTGGACTGTGTCTCCGGTTGGGGACGTCAAGACGACGCCAGCCCCCAAGCCCGCCAACATTTTGGAGCCGTCGAAATGCATGATCCAGTTGGAGTATGCGCCGTACTCTTTAGGGAGTTCGGCTTCGGTCCATTTGGCGATGAAGTCAGCCAAGACTTGCGATTTTATAGCCTGCCGTGGTTTGTAGGTTATGTCAAATGGTAAGAGCTCAATGGCACATTTTGCAATCCTGCCCGTTGCGTCGCAGTTGTTTATAATATCGTTGAGAGGTACTTCGGAGGACACTGTTATGGAACACTCTTGAAAGTAGTGTCGCAGCTTCTGGGATGCCATGAACACCGCATACGCTATCTTTTGATAATGTGGGTACCGGGACTTGCATGGAGTCAAGACAGTGGATACATAGTACACTGCTTTTTGAAGAGGGAAATTGTTCCCTTTTGTTTCTCGTTCGACGACGAGTACCGCGCTGACAACTTGATGTGTTGCTGTGATATATAATAGCATTGGTTCGCCCAGGTTGGGCGCGGCCAGGACCGGATTAGTTGCTAATACGGCTTTAATTTCTTCGAGTCCGGCCGTGGCAGCATCCGTCCATTCGAAATGTTTGGTGCGCCGGAGGAGGCGATAGAGGGGCAGTGCCTTTTCTCCTAAACGGGAGATGAAGCGGCTTAGGGCCGCCACGCATCCGGTTAACTTTTGTATTTGCTTGAGGTCTTTTGGGATATCCAATTGTGACAGAGCTCGGATCTTGGCTGGGTTTGCTTCAATTCCTCTACTGGATACAATGAAGCCCCGTAGCTTTTGGAGGGGCGTTCGAGTTCATGCTCTTTGGCCGCGAGTACTTCGGTCCATCTGTCGCTAGCAGATCTTGATCAGCTCTAAGCTGCTGCTGCTTTTTCTTGGTTGTTTGTCGTGGCCATAAGCCTGCGTTTGAAACGCTCTTGTTCGACGGGATCCTCAGGCACGACGAATTCGTCGTCGTCGAGGCTTGCCTCGTCTCCGGAGGGAGGCATATAGTCCTCTACCTCTTCTTCGGCCGCTCTCTCATGAGGGCTGGCGTCCCCCTCCTCATGCGCTGGATCTTGCTGGAGTGGGTTGTCTTCGGCGCTATCCGGTGTATTATTATCTCCGGTGCCGGAATCTTCATTCTTCCTATGGCGGGATTTAGAGCGGCGCCGCTGACGCCGACGCTTGGGCTGTTTCTTGGAAGGGTCATCCTCTGCTATTCCTTCGCCATTCCCATCCTTTGGGATATCCACCATGTATATGTCATATGGAGAGGTGGCTTTCCAGTGCCCGGTGGGCGCTGGTTCTTGGTCATCTCCGGCATCTTCGTCCATACCGTCGATGTCATCGGAGTCGTAGTCTAGCATGTCGGTTAGATTGTCGACAGTGGCTACCAAGTGGGTGGTGGGTGGGCTCTGAATTTCTTCGTCATCCGCATCCCAACCGTCCTGGCCGCAGTTCGGCCAGGCCTCTCCTGATAACGAGAGGTACTTTAGTGAACTCAAGATGTCGCCAAAAGGTGAGTGCTGAAAGATGTCCGCCGCGGTGAACTCCATGATCGGCGCCCAATCGGATTTGACTGGAGGGGGCGCGGGAGGTCCGGAGTCCAGCAAGGAGTCCGGCACCCTGAAGTCGTGAGCCTCGTGAGGGACAACATCTGTGTTCGGCTCTATCGTCGTGGAGGTTGCGGCGCCCGAGGCAATGTCTAGCCATCCATCCTCGATCTGCGCGGCTGGCTCCGAATCAAAGGTCGGAGCAGGCTTGAGTGCGGCCTCCAAGGTACTGTCCGGCTGCAGAGCTAAATCATGCCCATCATGACAGTGCGGCACGCTCGGCTGTGGCTCGAATCCATCGAGGATCAAGTCCCCGTGGATGTCAGACGTGAAGTTCAAACTTCCAAATCTGACCTGACGGCCAGGGGCATAGCCTTCGATCTGCTCCAGTTGGCTAAGTGAATTGGCCCGCAGTGCGAAGCCGCCGAATACGAAGATCTGTCCGGGGAGGAAGGTCTCACCCTGGACTGCATCATTGTTGATGAGCGAAGAAGCCATCGAGCCTATCGGTGACGACAAAGAGGAACTCTCAATGAAAGTACCAATGTCGGTGTCAAAACCGGCGGATCTCGGGTAGGGGGTCCCGAACTATGCGTCTAGGCGGATGGTAACAGGAGACGAGGGACACGATGTTTTTAGACAGGTTCGGGCCCTCTTGATGGAGGTAAAACCCTACGTCCTGCTTGATTAATATTGATGATGTGGGTTACAAGAGTAGATCTACCACGAGATCAAGGAGGCTAAATCCTAGAAGCTAGCCTATGGTATGATTGTTGTTCGTCCTATGGACTAAAGCCATCCGGTTTATATAGACACCGGAGAGGGCTAGGGTTACACAGAGTCGGTTACAATGGTAGGAGATCTACATATCCGTATCGCCAAGCTTGCCTTCCACGCCAAGGAAAGTCCCATCCGGACACGGGACAAAGTCTTCAATCTTGTATCTTCATAGTCTTGGAGAACGGCCGATGATGATAGTTCGGCTATCCGGATACCCCCTAATCCAGAACTCCCTCAGTCGCGCCCCCGCTTCGTGCGGGCTGCGGCACGGCGGCTCGGCGCCCTCCCGGACGGAGCACCAAGGCACGCCCACTGCTGGTCGCTTGCGACGCGGCCAGCACCTCCTCTGACGCCCCTCCCGGTGTCGTCACCTCCTCGGATGCCGGGACGCCCTGCGTCGCCGCCTCAGGCACCGCCGCCTACGGTGCGTCCTCCATAATCGGCGGCGCTTCCGACACCGCCACCCGCGGCGCCTCCTCCAAAGCAACGCCGCCTCCACTGCCATCGGCCCCCGTACACTCGACCATGTCGGCCCACGGCGGGGTTTCGTCGCCCACCTCCACGACCTCCCGGTCGAGGACCACCACCTCTGCCCGGCCTCCACGGCCGCGCTCCCTCACCGTCGACGGCTCAAAAACCGTCACAGCCACCACTGTGCCCTCCGGCATCTCGCGCCAGGCCGGCTCAGCGCGGCCTCGCGCCCATGCCGCCGCCGCATCGGTCCAAGCCTGGACCGACGCCGCCTCCAACTCCGCCTCGGCCTGGTTCCTGTCCCGCCAGGCCAAGGCCTCGGCGTCATCCGGGTCCAGGCCGAGGTCCGAGTCACCCCTTCACTCCTCCCTGGCCAGGCTGGCGAGGTCGGACCAGCTCCTACGGAACGCGGCCCCCTCGGCGTCCGCGGCCTCCGCCGCCGCCCTCGCCAGCGCGATTGGCGACCTGAAGAAAAAAGAAGAATGAGCAAGCAAAAGACAAGGCTGGCCCAAGAAATCGGGGCGCAAGCAAGAAACAAGACTTACCCCGGCAAGACTGGGACCAGGGTCGGCTTCCCGCGCCTCTTCTTGGCTGGCCTCCCAGGCTCGGCCGGACACGCCGTGCGCTTTGGAGCCCGGGGTCGCAGCGCGACGCTGTCCTTTCTGTGCGGGTGGCTCGGCGCCGCCCCATGCGAGGACCCGGTTCCACCCGCCTCGCCGCCTCCCCCGCCCAACGCTGCTACACCAACAACCGGCGTCAGCGTTGCCTACGCCGCAACGCGCCCAAATGATTCAAGACAAATGAAGAAGAGAAAGACTCGAGGCTTACCCGCGCGACGCCCAGCGCCGGCGTCAGACTCGGCCACCTCCTCGCCGCCGTGAGCCGCGGGCTCCTCTGGTGCCACCGGCGCCACCTACAACGGAGCCCGGGCGTAAGGATGCCGGCTCGGGTTCAGGAGAATCTCCCGCGACGCGTCGGGACGAATGAGAAGATGTGCGGCGGCAAAATAGCAAGACCAGACACTCACCTGCGGTGCCGGGTTCGCCTGGCTGTACGGCGCCTTGCCGAATCGCCAGTCATCTCCAAGGTTGGTCTTGGAGATGTCATTCACGCCTCGCGCGACCTGCTCTACAGATAGTCGCGTCGACCCCATCCGGTTGGGGTCCTGAAGCCCGATCATCTCGCCGATGAGGCAGGAGCGCCTCTGAAGCGGGAGAACCCGGCGGGTGATGAACGCGGCGAGGAGGTCGGTGCCAGTGAGCCCCTCCTGCGTCCTCGTCATCGTGACCCGCTCGTAGAGGTTGACGATCTCCTGCAATGGGCGCCGGAGCGAGTAGCCCCAGTTCGTTTCGCCCGCGGCGGCGCGACGGCAAAGGGTGGAAGGTTGATGTGGTCCGCACCATGGTTGCGGACGTAGAAGAAGGAGTTCTGCCACTTCTTGGCAGAATCCTTGAGCGGGATCTTGGGGAAGTCCGCCCCCGACCGCTTCGAGATGACAGCGGCCCCGTAGTCGACGAACTCCCCGACCGACGGGCCCTGCTGCTTCAAGGAGAAGAAGCGCGCCCAAAGGTTGATGGTTGGCTTGACCCCCAGGTACCCTTCGCACAGGGTCACGAAGCCGGAGAGCTGGATGATGGCGCCGGCGCCGAGGTGGTGCCGCTGAAGCCCGAAGAACTCCAAGAACGCGCGGAAGAAAGTGCTCGCCGGCAACCCAAAGCCACGCTCGAAATGCGTGAGGAAGACGACGCGCTCCTGCCCCTCGGGACGGGGCCTCTGCTCGCCGCGCGGCAGACGGACACCGACGTCTGTCTCCCGCGGCAGGCGCCGCAAGGACCGAAGATAGGTGATGTCGTTGGGGGTGACGGTCGAGCCCATCCAGGAGCCCGACGGCTGCGACATCACTGGAAGAGGAAGAGGAAGAAAGACGACAGAAAAGTTCTCTGCTCAAGGCCGCGGGCGCAGCTGTACGTCGGTGGCAAGAAGCAGAACGAGAGTAGGGGGACAGGAGGGCGCGAGCGAGAATAATGTCCGCCGCCCCCTTGCCCCCCTCAATTTATAACCCCCAGTTCAAACGTGGGGGAGTAGGATCATCTGCACGCGCTCGTTCCACTACCCCGCAGTAAGTGTGCACGTACACGCGCACTAACTGCGCGGGGAAGTGCAACCGGCCCCCAGACGCCGCAATAAATCAACACGCATGGCCAAGGGCGCGCGGCGGCGGCCCCGGCCTGTCGCCCAGTCCCATTACGCGCGTGGCCTGTCAGGCCCCTCCGACTTCTGGGCACCACGTGGCGTCTGCGTGAAGCTTGAGGGATCACCTCAAGATTCGACGGACTCCTCGGTTCCCACCACGGCCGGGATGCCGTGATCTGGATTTCGAGAAAACCGGCACACAGTGGGTGTTGCCGGATCCGGCGCTCGCAGATTCCGCCTAGCTCAAGGGGGGAGCTGCGAAGCCCCACTCATCCGAAGACGGCGGACCTTCACAGCTTCGGGGACTACTGTCAGGGGGATGAACCCCGGGCAGGCAACGGGACCCGGATCTATTTCAAAAACAGCGGGGCCCGCATCGCCCCGCAAACCGGCGTGCGCCAGGCTGGGTCGCTCGACCTGGCAAGGCTCGCAAACCGGCCAAGACCCTTGACTCAGCAAGGTACGTCGACCCAGCCGCAGCAGCTGGCGCAAGGCAATTCAACCCGGCGCAACCTTGGCTTCCCCAGCAAGCCAACCCACCCGTTGCGTCCATGGTAATCTAGCCACGGGTCAGCTCCCGTCCCATCCAGGCTGTACGATGGGACGAGACCTCAATCATCGATGACCAAGACTATAGTGCTCTCGCCCATGCCTGTGGTCAGCAGGAGTGTGGCAACAGTGCCACTTACCTACCCGCTGACCAGGGCTGGCATGGCAATAGTGTTCCCGCCCTCACCGCTGACGACAGCAAGCGGCAGCCTCACGGAGAACATGGTGCGCGGCTCGACTCGGCCACTCCATGACGATCGACAAGATGGCGCACAGTCCCCCTAGGTACGCGGGGCCCGACCTAGGGGAACCCGGCGAACCACAAGCCCACAAGCGGGACCCAGCCCGGTACCCCGGACACTGATGATACGGACCCACTGACTCGGCACATTACCATTGTAACCCTGGGTGGGTTGACCTATAAAACCCCCCAGGAGCCCGCGCCTACAGGGGCAATGAAACAGATGCGAAGCAATACGAGATAAGCAAGCAGGCAAGATAGGACTAGCCACCGCATAGCAACACCAGGGAGAAGGAGCAGCCCAAGCCTTGGCCAGCCTCCTTCCTCTTCCATACAGCTCCAGGAGCGACATTGTACTATCGACCATCCAACTAAACTCGGCAGGACTAGGGGTGTTATCTCTCCGGAGAGCCCCGAACCTGGGTATGTCCGGCGTCCCGCGCCCGCACATATCAACCTCGCCTCTGAAGCCCACCAGTGCCCTCGAGCCTCCTCCTCTCTTTAGCCATCCCTTGGCATCTGCCGTGCTCCCACCACGACACCGGGGCTCCTCGTCATCATCGCTGTGCAGCCCCTTGTCCTTGTTTTCGGCATTCTACTTGACGGCCTGTTTGAACACCCAACAATCTTTGTTAGTGTGATTGGCTGGTTTGTCGGGGGTGCTGTGAATCTGGCACGAGCGGTCGAACATGCGGTCCAGACTGGACGATCCTAGATTGTTTCTTTTGAACGGCTTTTTCCACTGACCGGGTTTTGAGTTGCTGAATCCAGCGTTGGCTGCCGTGTCTTCGGCGTTGTCACCATTATTCTGATGCTTATGTCTATTGCGTCGTGGCTTTCGGTTACTATCACAGACATCTGAAGTGCCGGAGTTTCTTGGCGTGGTGCTACCGCAAGCCAGCCAGCTGTCCTCGCCCGCGCAAAAGCGGGTCATGAGTGTCATGAGGACCGCCATGGACTTCGAATTTTCTTGGACGAGGTGTCGGGCGAGCCACTCGTCGCGGATATTATGCTTAAAGGCTGCCAGGGCCTCGGCGTCCGGATAGTCGACAATTTGGTTCTTTTTAGGTAGGAACCGAGTCCAGAATTTCCTGGCTGACTCTCCGGGCTGTTGGGTAATGTGACTTAAGTCATCAGCATCCAGTGGTCGGACGTAAGTGCCTTGGAAGTTGTCGAGGAATGCATCCTCAAGATTTTCCCGGCAGGCTATTCAGCCAATGTCTGGCTGGTCCTTTGAGTTTAAGGGGAAGATACTTGATGGCGTGTACGTCATCACCGTGGGCCATGTGAATGTGGAGAAGAAAGTCTTCGATCCACACCACGGGGTCTGTTGTGCCATCGAATGACTCGATGTTTACGGGTTTAAACCCTCCTGGGAATTCGTGATCCATTACTTCATGAGTGAAGCAAAGGGGGTGTGCGGCGCCTCTGTGCCGGGCTATGTCGCGACGTAGTCCAACTAAGTCTGGTCGGTTATGTTCGGCCGGGCCGGACTTATTATTAGTGTATCCGGCATGGCGATCATCGTCATGTCTTGTGGCACGCCCCCGTGATCCGTAGATCGATCTTGGTTGTCCTGCATTGTTTTCCAATATGTCTCGCAGGTCCTGCGTATTGCCCCGGGCCGTAGAGAACTGGCATGGGGGTGCGGGCTGGTATTCGGTCTGATATGCCGTTTTATCCCGGCCATGAGGTGGTCGGTCAGCCTCGTCTTGTGCTGGAAGAGAAGGCTCTACAGCCTCTATCTCTAGTTGAGGCGGCAACTTTTGCTTTGGGTAACCTTTGGTTGGGCGCTCGAGTCCGTATTCCTCGGCTGTCAGGACCTCGGTCCATCTGTCTGTGAGCAGATCTTGATCAGATTGGAGCTGCTGCAGCTTCTTTTTCAGGCTTCTTGCAGTGGCTATAAGCCGGCGCTTGAAGCGCTCCTGCTCTATGGGATCCTCCGGTACGCCGAATTCATCGTCACCGAGGCTCACCTCGTCTTCGAAGGGAGGCATATAGTTGTCGTCCTCCAAATATTCGTCCGTCGCCTATTCATCTGGGCTAACCTGCCCGTGTTCCTGTTCGGCCTGCTCAAAGGTAGGATGATCAGGATTGTATTCCTTTTCGGCACCATCTGGATTGTTTTCTTCTCCTGTGCCGGTATTGCTATGGTGGGGCTTAGAGCGGCGCCGACGACGCCCATGCTTTGATTTCTTCCCTGAGGGGTTATCTTCTGTTGCCTCATCGCCATTGTTTTCTTTGGGGGTGTCCACCATATATATATATATATATATATATATATATATATATATATATATATATATCATATGAAGAGGTGGCAGTCCAGCGCCCTGTGGGCGGTGGTTCTTGTTCTTCTCCTGCATCGTCGTCTATACCATCGATGTCTTCGGAGTCGAAGTCAAGCATATCGGTCAAATCATCAACCGTGGGTATGAAGTGGGTGGTGGGTGGGTAACGAATTTCTTCGTCACCTGCTTCCCACTCGAGTCGGACATAGTTCGGCCAGGAATATCCTGACAGAGCGAGAGACCTTAATGAATTTAAAACATCGCCAAAGGGGGAGTGATGAAATATATCTGCGGCGGTGAACTCCATTACTGGAGCCCAATCGGACTCGATGGGCCTGGGCGCGCGTGGTTCCGAACCCACGTCCGGACACAAGTTCGGGGGTCTGGTGACATCGATTCCCTTAACGGCAAAATCTTTATTCGGCTCTACCGCCGAAGAGTATGCGGCTTCCATGGCGGGGTCCATCCACCAGTCCTCGGACGACGCGGTCCGCCCCGGATTTAGGTCCGGAGCAGCTACAGGGGCGATATCTCGAATACTGTTCGACAGCTGATTTAAGTCGTGCTCGTCGTGACTGTTCGGCGCTCCTGATGCAGGCCCGAATCTGTCGAAGATCAAGTCTCTGCGGATATTGGTTGTGTAGTTCAAGTTTCCGAACCTGACCTGATGGCCAGGGGCGTAGCTGTCGATCTGCTCCAGATGGCCAAGCGAATTGGCCCGCAGTGCGAAGCCGCTGAACACGAAAATCTGTCCGGGGAGAAAAGTGTCACCCTGTACTGCGTTGTTGAAGATTGAAGGAGCCATCAAACCTTACAGCGATGACACAGAGGAACTCTGAATGAAAGCACCAATGTCGGTGTCAAAACCGGCGGATCTCAGGTAGGGGGTCCCAAACTGTGCGTCTAAGGTCGATGGTAACAGGAGACTGGGGACACGATGTTTACCCAGGTTCGGGCCCTCTCGATGGAGGTAATACCCTACTTCTTGCTTGATTGATCTTGATGATATGAATATTACAAGAGTTGATCTACCACGAGATCGTAGAGGCTAAACCCTAGAAGCTAGCCTATGATTATGATTGTTCTTGTCTTACGGACCCTCCGGTTTATATAGACACCGGAGGGGGCTAGGGTTACACAGAGTCGGTTACAGAGAAGGAGATCTATCATCCGAATCGCCAAGCTTGCCTTCCATGCAAAGGAGAGTCCCATCTAGATACGGGACAAAGTCTTCAGTCTTGTATCTTCATAGTCCAACAGTCCGGCCAAAGTATATAGTCCGGCTGTCCGGATACCCCCTTATCTAGGACTCCCTCACCCATCTCGGGAAGAGACTTTGTCTGCCGCTTCTTGATCTCTAAGAGACTTCTAGGATAACGTATGAGCCCATACCCAATGATTATGTGGCCATGTTTCCTCCCATCACCAGATAGCATCACGAGCTCAGGATCAAAAGGACTCTGGCTCGGGTTGAGGTCCTCGCCTTTCATCTCCTTCCCCCAGTCTCTGTACCTCACAAGCTTGTTGTGGGAGCAGATGTTGGTGAAGCTCTCTGGATGATTGACGTCATCCTCCGAGAATGCCTTGGCCTTCTTGAACGGGGCACTATGGGCCATGGCATAGAGGTCGTACAGCGGCGGCACGTCCTTCTTGTTATATTTTGCCTGAAAGAGAGGAACATGGGTAAATTAGTAATTAAAGCTATCATGAAGAATGAAATTGCATGAATCGAACCACATACCCAGTGATCCCCGTACTCAAACAGGTTGGAGCTCCCTTGATGGTGTGGCAGACCTCGCATCTGGGCATGCTTGTCCCTGGCCTTGTTGTGGGTGGCTAGACATTGGGGAGAGCACCACTCATCCACCAACCTCTCCCAATAGTCCATCTTATCCGCACACCATCTCGGGGGCACCTAAGTTAGACAAAGAGAAATTTGAGCGCTACGCCTACGAATCAAATCAAGGAAACTGGTACAAGGCCTTAAGAATAGGTAATTACCATCATGTACTTCTCCTTACTCAGATACTTGAGGCGGCACTTCTTCTTCTGCCCCCTGTTGTTAGTCGAGGCGTAGTAGTCTCGGATAGCCTGGACCCGAGCCTCGTGTCGTGTGTTCTGAAGTAGGCGCTTGCACTCGGCTTCGAGAACCATAGCCGCCTCTGCCTCATGTTCCTCAAGACACCTGTAGAAGGTCTGCAATCAAACAAGACAAACCGATCACTAGTACAATCACTAGGTACTATTGATTTTTAATTATGTAAAGGAGAACTTACCCAAAACTGTCTTCTCACAATGTCGGCCGCAGTCTCGCACATGACACCGTCGACCATCTCCCCCGGCGGGGCCGGGGCAGCCTGGTACAGCTCCCAGGTGAGTGCTAGCTGTCGAATCTCACCCTCACCGGGAAATGTGACCCACCCCGTGAAGTGGTGCTGGACTAGAGTATCAAGGACCTGGTTGGGCTTGCGGACCTTATCTGCATGCACCCAACCCCTGCAGTATGAAAAGGCCAACACATTAGATATTAATTTGAACAAACATGAAGGCAAGAGGTTAAAAGAGTGAATTAATGCACTTACTTCTCCCCGTTAGGCTGAATCAACCACCTCTGGTCGCGGGTCGCTGGCACGGACGGTAGCTTAGTACTAACACGCTAGTAGACTCTCTTGCCCTCCTCAACCCGCTCACTCTCGCTGTAGCTATCCTCAGATAAGGTCTCGTTGAGATCATCATCATGGTCGCTAGTCTCCAGAGTCACGTAGGACGAAGACACTCGGACCCTAGTCTCCTGGGAGGAAGATTGTGGGACCCGAGTCTCCTAGGAGGAAGACACTGGGACCTAAGGCTCGGCGACCAGAGCCTCGCCGTGGCTCGGGGACCAGAGGCTCGTCGTCCCGAGGCTCGTGGACCGGAGTCCGACACGGGTCCAGGTCAGACGGATCCACCTGAGACGGAGCACTCTGGTGGTCCGGAGACTCAGCGGGTGGTGGCGGCGAGGAAGGCAGAACAACCTTCCTACCTCTGCCAACGCCCGTCCACCTCTACCCCTCTTCTTCCCGCGACCTCCTCTCCCGGCCAAAGAAGAAGCGCCCGCCGAAAGTGCTGGGGTGTGCATGTTGTCTACCAGCGCCCTTCGAAGGTTGTGGGGTGGAATAACAACACCCCTCCCACGTGCCGAGGTAGGAGGATCGGAGCGCTCTCGACCCAAGCCCACCATATGTCAACAACTGCAATGAGAAAGAGTAAACGAAATTAGTACAACATAAACATAATAAAAAACTTAGTGTGTATCATCATCATGAACATAATAAAAAAAATCGGGGTGTCGTGTCGAGGGTCGAGGGGTCGGGGTGTCAGGGTGTCGTGTCGAGGGTCGTGGGGTCGGGGTGTCAGGGTGTCGTGTCGAGGGTCGAGGGGTCGGGGTGTCGGGGTCAGGGGGTCGGGTGTCGGGGTCGGGATGGCAAATCCACGACCCCTTGACCCCTTGACCCTCGACACGACACCTCGACGACACGACACCCCGACCCCACGACCCTCGACCACGACACCCGCGACCTTAGGTTATTTAACTAAAACTTAACACTAATCTAATATAATTAAACCTAAACTATTTAAACTAATTAAACTAAATAACCTAAACTAATTAAACCTAAACTGAAAAACTTAAACTAAAAAACCTAATCTAAATAGAAAATAAAAACAGAAAAGAAAATAGGACAGGGGAGTGGCAGGGGCTCACCGTGGGGGCGGCGACGGGTCGGGGAGGGGCGGCGATGGGGCGGCGGCGAGGCGGGGCGGCGACGGGGCGAGGAGGGGGCGGCAACGGGCAGCACTCCTCTGGGGGCAGTCGACCCGCGGCTGTGGCGAGGAGGTGGCGGGGGAGGCTCGGGAGGTGGGTGGAAAGGCAGGAAGGGGCGGCAACGGGGCGGGGAGGGTGCAGCGGCGACAGCACGAGGAGGGTGCGGCGGCGACGGCGTGGGGTGGGGTGGCACGAGGGAGGAAGAAAGAGGAGAGGAGACAAAGACAGAGGGCGACGGCGGGGGCACGGCCGTTAAGTTAATTTTGAAGCTTTGCCATCCGACCCCTCTTTGCCCTCTGCTAGCGGATGGCGAAGAAAGATTTTTCGTCTGCTAGCGGATGGCAAAGAAGGGCCCCGTTAGGGGTTGACAGCCAGTGGGCCAAACCCCCTCTTTGCCATCCGTGAGCTGACGGCAAATCTTTCTTTGTCATCCGCTAGCAGTCGACAAAGAGATGGCTTATGGAAAAGCCATTCTTTGTCGTCCGTTGCCTCTTTGCCGTCCGCTTTCTGCTGGCTTATGGCAAATCCTACCTTGGTCGTCAGCTAGCAAACGACAAAGAATGGGCGGATGGCAAATCTGCGGATTCGAGTAGTGTTAGTATAAATTAGTGCAAAACCTTATTATTATCTACTGTAGCAAATCACTAAAATTATTATTCAACATTTCATACTAAATGCCTCTGCATATTTAATACTCATATCCTCAAGTAAAATCATTAAATAAGCAAACATATGCAAACAATGCAAACATAAAAGCAATCTGCCAAAACAGTACAGTCTGAAAGAATGCAAGATTCATCATACTTCCCTAACTCTGGAAATTATGAGAAAAATACTACACTATAGAAAATTTATCAGAGCTTATTTTGCAAAAAGTTTCAAGAATTTATCATATTCTAAATTTTCTAGGGAACTTTTGCAACATCGATAAACTTTGTGTTTTCAAACAGAAACAAGTATACTTGCAAAATAAGCATGGCAAAGGCTAACATTGCCACTTTAATGAAATAAAAGATGAAAAATATTATTATAATTAACAGCAATCAAATCCTAGCAAAATAAATTGATGCTCCAAGAAAAACACATATCATGTGACAAATAAAACATAGCTCCAAGTGAGGTTACCGATAATGTTGGATACGAAAGAGGGGATGCCATCCGGGGCATCCCCAAGCTTAGTTGCTTGGCTCTTCCTTTAATATTACCTTGGGGGTGCCTTGGGCATCCCCAATCTTAGGTTCTTGTCACTCCTTATTCTCCTCATATCGACATCTCACCCAAAACTTGAAAACTTCAATCACACAAAACTTAACGGAACCTTGTGAGATAGGTTAGTATGATAAAGAGCAAACCATTTCACTTTTGGTACAGTCAAAGAAAAGATTCATAATTGTTTCCACACAATTCCTACTGTAGCATATCATTTCCACAATTTATATTGAGCAATATAAGCCATAGAAACAAGGAAACAAGCAAATTATGCATTGAAAACAGAATCTGTCAAAAATAGAACAGTCTGTAGTAATCTGTACTCAAACTGTACTTATGCTACTCTCAAAATTATGAAACAAATATGACCACGTGAGCAATTTTTATATTAATCTTCAAAAATAATCAACTCAAAAGCACTATTCTGTTAAAAATGAGAGCTATTTTCGTGAGTGCAAGAGTTTCTATTTTCCAGCAGATCAAATCAACTATCACCCAACATGATCCCAAAGGCTTTACTTGGCACTTCATTGAAACAAAGACAATAAAACATGATTACCATAGTAGCCTAATCATGTGAACACACAAAAATAGTAGGGGTAAATGTTGGGTTATCTCCCAACAAATTCTTTTCTTTAATGCCTTTTAGCTAGGCATGATGATTTCAATGATGCTCACACAAAAGATATGAATTGAAACACAAAGAGAGCATCATGAAGCATGAATAGCACATTTATGTCTAATCCACTTCCTATGCATAGGGATTTTGTGAGCAAACAATTTATGGGAGCGATAATCAACTAACATAGGAAGGCAAAACAAGTGCAACTTCAAAACTTTCAACAAATAGAGAGGAAACTTGATATTATTGCAATATGTAAATGCATATGTTCCTCTCTCATAATAATTTTCAGTAGCATCATGAATGAATTCAACAATATAACCATCACATAAAGCATTCTTTTCATGACACATAAGCATAGAAAACTTATTACTCTCCACATAAGCAAATTTCTTCTCATCAATAGTAGTGGGAGCAAATTCAACAAAATAACTATCATGTGATTGAAAATTAAAATCATGATGACAAGTTTCATGGTTATCATTATTCTTTATAGCATACATGTCATCACCATAATCATCATAAATAGGAGGCATGCTTTCATCATAGTAAATTTTCTCACCAAAACTTGGGGGACTAAAGATATCATCTTCATCAAACATAGCATCCCCAATCTTATGGCTTTGCATATTATTAGCATCATGGATATTCAAATAATTCATACTAAAAACATTGCAATCTTGCTCATCATTTATGCCAAACTTTTTATTGACTTCTTCTTCTAACAATTGAGCACAATTTTCTGAACCATCATTTTCAAGAAAGATATTATAAAGATGATCAATAATATGATGCAACCTCAATTCCATTGTTTTATGTTGTTTTCTTTTATAAACCAAACTAGTGATAAAACAAAAAAACTAAAAGATTCGTTGCAAGATCTAAAGGTATACCTTCAAGCACTCACCTCCCCGGCAATGGCGGCAGAAAAGAGCTTGATGTCTACTACACAACCTTATTCTTATAGACTCGTGTTGGGCCTCCAAGCGCGGAGTTTTGTAGGACAGTAGCAATTTTCCCTCAAGTGGATGACCTAAGGTTTATCAATCCGTGGGAGGTGTAGGATGAATATGGTCTCTCTCAAGAAACCCTGCAACCAAATAACAAAAAGTCTCTTGTGTCCCCACCACACCCAATACAATGGCAAATTGTATAGGTGCACTAGTTCGGCGAAGAGATGGTGGTAAAAGTGTAATATTGATGGTAGAAATATATTTTTATAATCTGAATAAATAAAAACAGCAAGGTAGCAAATAGTAAGAGGGCACAAAAATGGTATTGCAATGCTTAAAAATGAGGCCTAGGGTCCGTACTTTCGCTAGTGCAACCTCTCAACAATGCTAAGATAGTTGGATCATATGATTATCCATCAATGTGCAATAAAGAATCACTCCCGAGTTCCTATTAGCGGAGAACAAAATATAGGAATTGTTTGTAGGTCACAAAACCACCTCAAAGTTATTCTTTCGGTTCGATCTATTCAAGAGTTCGTACTAAAATAACACAAAGCTATTTTTCCGTTCGATCTATCCTAGAGTTCGTACTAGAATAACACCAAAGCAAATTCATATTCATAATACTCAATCCACACAAAGAACTATAAAGAGACCCCGAAGTTTTTGTCGAAGAAAAACATGCATCAACCCCTATGCATAGATTACCCTATATCACCGCGGGAATCCGCGAGTTGAATGCCATAACACATATCAAGTGAATCAATAAGATACCTCATTGTCACCTCATGTATTCATATTGCAAGACATATATCATGTGTTCTCATCTCTGAATATTCAATTCGACAAGACAAAACTTTGAAGGGTAAAGATTCAATTCATCATAACAAGAGTATAGATGGGAGAAACATTATACGATCCGACTATATTAAAAAAGCCCATAATATAGATCACAAGAGAGAGAGAGAGATCAAACGCATAGCTACTGGTACAAACCCTCAGCCCCGAGGGTGGACTACTCCCTCCTCATCATGGTGGCCGCCGGGATGATGAAGATGGCCACTGGAGATTATTCCCCCTCCGGCAGGGTGCCGAAACGGGGTCTAGATTGGTTTTCACAGATACAAAGACCTTGCGGCGGCGGAACTTCTGATCTAGGTTAATCCCGATGGGTTTCAGAATATTTGTGAATTTATAGGGTAAAGAGGGGCTGCAGGAGGCCACCAAGGTGGGCACAACCCACCTGGGCACGCCATGGGGCCCTGGCGCGCCCTAGTGAATTGTGCCCCCCTTGAGGCACCCCCCAGGTGCAGCTCTGGCCCATTGGGTTCCTTCTGGTCCATAAAAAATCTCCGTAGAGTTTTGTTGCGTTTGGACTCCGTTCGGTATTGATTTCCTACGATGTAAAAAACAAGCAAAAAATAGCAACTGGCATTGGGCACTGGGTCAATAGGTTAGTCCCAAAAAATGATATAAAGTTGCTATAAAATGTTTGTAAAACATCCAAGAATGATAATATAATGGCATGAATACTTCATAAATTATAGATATGTTGGAGACATATCATCCATGGCTAGGAAACTTAACCATCTTTGATCAACGAGATAGTCTGGTAGAGGCATACTGGGGACACGTTGTTTTGTCTATGTATTCACACATGTATCAAGTTTCTGGTTAATACAATTCTAGCATGAATAATAAACATTGATCATGAATAAGGAAATATAAAATATCAACTTTATTATTGCCTCTAGGGCATATTTCCTTCATTGCTTACTACTAGTATGACCTCTCCATCGCTCACGCGCGCGAGGTGGCTCACAGGACGAGGAGAAGCTTTTGCTTTACGATTGTGCACTTAATACACGCGGTGGACATGCAACAGTTCATTCGGTGTCAGATTGCCAGAAATATCTATATTGTAGCACCATCATCATTGTTCGACTTCCGGTAGAGGCGAAGAGCCAAGTGCACGGTCGCCTACTCACAGTATAACCGGCCGTGTTTGCATGAATTGCAAAATGAGCCAGGAAGCTAGCAGTGAAGTTGCCAACATGCTCAAAGTGCATGCAACATTGAGTATAAAGAAGCTTGCCCAGGAAATTAATGCGTGCTTAGGGAGGCCTTTGCTCAAAGAGCAACTATATACAAGGTGTTGGGGAACGTAGCAGAAATTCAAAATTTTCCTACGTGTCACCAAGATCTATCTATGGAGAGACCAGCAACGAGTAGAAAGAGAGTGCATCTACATACACTTGTAGATCGCTAAGAGGAAGCGTTCAAGTGAACGGGGTTGATGGAGTCGTACTCGTCGTGATTCAAATCACCGATGATCCTAGTGCCGAACGGACGGCACCTCCGCGTTCAACACACGTACAGCCCGGTGACGTCTCCCACGCCTTGATCCAGCAAGGAGAGAGGGAGAGGTTGAGGAAGACTCCATCCAACAGTAGCACAACGGCGTGGTGGTGGTGGAGGAGCGTGGCAATCCAGCAGGGCTTCGCCAAGCTCCATGGGAGAGGAGGAGTAGGAAGAGAGGTAGGGCTGTGCCAGAACTTCGTGTATAGCTCCCATGCGCCTCCCCACTATATATAGGGGTGGAGGGGCTGGTTTCTTGCCCTCCAAGTCCATTGGGGCGTTGGCCAAGGTGGGAGGAAAGAAATCTCATTATTTCCTTCCCCACCGATTGTTATCCCCCCTTTTTACGGATCTTGATCTTATCCCTTCGGGATATGATCTTATTCCTTCTAAGGGGGGATCTTGTTGCGCCTTGACCAGGGGTGTGGGGCCTTGCCCCCACTACCCACGTCCATGTGGGTCCCCCCATGCAGGTGGGCCCCACTCCGGAACCTTCTAGAACCTTCCCGGTACAATACCGAAAAATCCCGAACATTTTCCGGTGGCCAAAATAGGACTTCCCATATATAAATCTTTACCTCCGGACCATTCCGGAACTCCTCATGACATCCGGGATCTCATCCGGGACTCCGAACAACATTCGGTAACCACATACAAACTTCCTTTATAACCCTAGCGTCATCGAACCTTAAGTGTGTAGACCCTACGGGTTCGGGAGACATGTAGACATGACCGAGACGTTCTCCGGTCAATAACCAACAGCGGGATCTGGATACCCATGATGGCTCCCACATGTTCCACGATGATCTCATCGGATGAACCACGATGTCAAGGACTTAATCAATCCCGTATTCAATTCCCTTTGTCTATCGGTATGTTACTTGCCCGAGATTCGATCGTCGGTATCCAATACCTTGTTCAATCTCGTTACCGGCAAGTCACTTTACTCGTTCCGTAACACATCATCCCGTGATCAACTCCTTGGTCACATTGCGCATATGATGATGTCCTACCGAGTGGGCCCAGAGATACCTCTCCGTTTACACGGAGTGACAAATCCCAGTCTCGATCCGCATAAAACAATAGATACTTTCGGAGATACCTGTAGTGCACCTTTATAGTCACCCAGTTACGTTGTGACGTTTGATACACCCAAAGCACTCCTACGGTATCCAGGAGTTACACGCTCTCATGGTCGAAGGAAGAGATACTTGACATTGGCAAAGCTCTAGCAAATGAACTACACGATCTTTTGTGCTAGTCTTAGGATTGGGTCTTGTCCATCACATCATTCTCCTAATGATGTGATCCCGTTATCAACGACATCCAATGTCCATAGCCAGGAAACCATGACTATCTGTTGATCACAACGAGCTAGTCAACTAGAGGCTCACTAGGGACATATTGTGGTCTATGTATTCACACGTGTATTACGATTTCCGGATAATACAGTTATAGCATGAATAAAAGACAATTATCATGAACAAGGAAATATAATAATAATACTTTTATTATTGCCTCTAGGGCATATTTCCAACAGTCTCCCACTTGCACTAGAGTCAATAATCTAGTTCACATCGCCATGTGATTAACACTCACAAGTCACATCGCCATGTGACTAATACCCAAGAGTTTACTAGAGTCAGTAGTCTAGTTCACATCACTATGTGATTAACACTCAATGAGTTTTATGTTTGATCATGTTGCTTGTGAGAGAGGTTTTAGTCAATGGGTCTGAACCTTTCAGATCCGTGTGTGCTTTACAAATCTCTATGTCATCTCCTAGATGCAGCTACCACGCTCTATTTGGAGCTATTCCAAACAACTGTTCTACTTGGAGCTATTCTAAATTATTGCTCCATTATATGTATCCGGTCTCTCTACTCAGAGCTATCCGGATAGGTGTCAAGCTTGCATCGTCGTAACCTTTACGACGAACTCTTTTACCACCTCCATAATCGAGAAAATTCCTTAGTCCACTAGTTACTAAGGATAACTTTGACCGCTGTCCTGTGAGCCATTCCTGGATCACTCTTGTACCCCTTGACTGACTCATGGCAAGGCACACTTCAGGTGCGGTACACAGCATAGCATACTGAAGAGCCTACGTCTTAAGCATAGGGGACGACCTTCGTCCTTTCTCTCTATTCTGCCGTGGTCGAGCTTTAAGTCTTAACTTCGTACCTTACAACTCAGGCAAGAACTCCTTCTTTGACTGGTCCATCTTGAACACCTTCAAGATCATGTCAAGGTATGTGCTCATTTGAAAGTATTATTAAGAATTTTGATCTATCCTTATAGATCTTGATGCTCAATGTTCAAGTAGCTTAATCCAGGCTTTCCATTGAAAAACACTTTCAAAATAACCCTATATGCTTTCCAGAAATTCTACATCATTTCTGATCAACAATATGTCAACAACATATACTCATCAGAAATTCTATAGTGCTCCCACTCACTTCTTTGGAAATACAAGTTTCTCATAAACTTTGTACAAACCCAAAATTTTTGATCATCATCAAAGCATACATTCCAACTCCGAGATGCTCACTCCAGTCCTTAGAAGGATTGCTGGAGCTTTGCATACTTCTTAGCATCTTTCGGGATTGACAAAACCTTCCGGTTGTATCACATACAACCTTTCCTCATTAAAATCGTCGAGGAAACAATGTTTTGACATCCTATCTGCAAGATTTCATAAATAATGCAGTAATCGCTAATATAATTCCAACAGACTCTTAGCATCGCTACGAGTGAGAAAATCTCATCGTAGTCAACTCCTTGAACTTGTCGGAAAACATCTTAACGACAAATCGAGCTTTCTTAATGGTGACATTTACCATCATTGTCCGTCTTCCTTTTGAAATCCATCTGTACTCATTAGCCTTACGACCATCGAGCCATTCTGCCAAAGTCTACACTTTGTTTTCATACATGGATCCTCTCTCAGATTTTATGGCCTCAAGCCATTTATCGGAATCCGGGCCCACCATCGCTTCTCCATAGCTCGTAGGTTCATTGTTGTCTAGCAACATGACCTTCAAGACAGGATTACGTACCACTCTGAAGTAGTACGCATCCTTGTAATCCTACGAGGTTTGGGAGTGACTTGATCCGAAGTTTCATGATCAATATCATAAGCTTCCACTTCAATTGGTGTAGGTGCCACAGGAACAACTCCCTGTGCCCTGTCACACACTAGTTGAAGAGACGGTTCAATAACCTCATCAAGTCTCCACCATCCTCCCACTCAATTCTTTCGAGAGAAACTTTTCCTCGAGAAAGGACCTGATTCTAGAAACAATCCATATTGCTTTCGGATCTGAATTAGGAGGTATACCCAACTGTTTTGGGTTTCCTATGAAGATGCATTTTATCCGCTTTGGGTTCGAGCTTATCAACCTGAAACTTTTTCATATAAGCGTCGCAGCCCCAAACTTTTAAGAAACGACAACTTAGGTTTCTCTAAACCATAATTCATACGGGTCATCTCATCGGAATTACGTGGTGCCCTATTTAAAGTGAATGTGGTTGTCTCTAATGCCTAACCCATGAACGATAGTGGTAATTCGATAAGAGACATCATGGTACGCACCATATCCAATAGGGTGCAACTATGATGTTCGGACACACCATCACATTATGGTGTTCCAGGCGGTATTAATTGCGAAACAATTTCCACAATGTCTTAATTGTGTGCCAAAACTCGTAACTCAGATATTCATCTCTATGATCATATCATAGACATTTTATCCTCTTGTCACAATGATCTGCTACTTCACTCTGAAATTACTTGAACCATTCAATAATTCAGACTTGTGTTTCATCAAGTAAATATACTCAACATTTACTCGAATCATCTATGAAGTAAGAACATAATGATATTCACTGCATGCCTCAGCACTCATTCGACTGCACACATCAAAATGTGTTACTTCCAACAAGTTGCTATCTTGTTCCATCTTACTGAAAATGAGGCTTTTCAGTCATCTTGCCCATGTGGTATGATTTGCATATCTCAAGTGATTCAAAATCAAGTGAGTCCGAACGATCCATTTGCATGGAGTTTCTTCATGCATATACACCAATAGACATGGTTCGCATGTCTCAAACTTTTCAAAAACGAGTGAGTCCAAAGATCCATCAACATGGAGCTTCTTCATGCGTTTTATACCATTATGACTTACATGGCAGTGCCACAAGTAAGTGGTACTATCATTACTATCTTATATCTTTTGGCATGAAAATGTGTATCACTACGACCGAGATTCAATAAACCATTCCTTTAGGTGCAAGACCATTGAAGGTATTATTCAAAAATAGAGTAACCATTATTCTCCTTAAATGAATAACCGTATTGCGATAGACATAATCCAATCATGTCTATGCTCAACGCAAACACCAATCTCGGTGGTAGAGGGAGCGTGCGATGCTTGATCATATCAACCTTGGAAACACTTCCAACATATATCGTCATCTCACCTTTAGCTAGTCTCCGTTTATTCCGTAGCTTTTATTTCGAGTTACTAACACTTAGCAACCGAACCGGTATCCAATACCCTGGTGCTACTAGGAGTACTAGTAAAGTACACATTAACATAATGTATATCCAATATACTTCTATCGACCTTGCCAGCCTTCTCATCTACCAAGTATCTAGGGTAATGCTGCTCCAGTGGTTGTTCCCCTTATTACAGAAGCACTTAGTCTCGGGTTTGGGTTCAACCTTGGGTTTCTTCACTAGAGCAGCAGCTGAATTGCCGTTTCATGAAGTATCCCTTTGTTCCCTTGCCCTTCTTGAAACTAGTGGTTTCACTAACCATCAACAATTGATGCTCCTTCTTGATTTCTACTTTTGCGGTGTCAAACATCATGAATATTTCAAGGATCATCATATCTATCCCTGATATGTTATAGTTAATCACGAAGCTCTAGCAGCTTGGTGGCAATGACTTTGGGGAAACATCACTATCTCATCTGGAGGATCAACTCCCACTCGATTCAAGTGATTGTTGTGCTCAGACAATCTGAGCACAAGCTCAACGATTGAGCGTTTCTCCCTTAGTTTGCAGGCTAAGAAAATTGTCGGAGGTCTTATACCTCTTGACGTGGGCACGAGCCTGAAATCCCAATTTCAGCCCTTGAAACATCTCATATGTTCCGCGACGTTTCGAAAACGTCTTTGGTGCCTCTACTTAAACCATTTAATTGAACTATCACGTAGTTATCAAAACGTGTATGTCCGATGTTCGCAACATCGACAAACGACATTGGGGTTCAGCACACTGAGCGGTGCATTAAGGACATAAGCTTTCTACTGATCGCATAATCGCTACTATCAACTTTCAACTATATTTTCTCTAGGAACATATCTAAACAGTGGAACTAAAGCGCGAGCTTACGACATAATTTGCAAAAGGTCTTTTGACTATCTTCAGGATAATTAAGTTCATCTTATGAACTCCCACTTAGATAGACATCCCTCTGGTCATCTAAGTGATCACATGATCCGAGTCAACTAGGCCGTGTCCGATCATCACGTGAGACGGACTAGTCATCATCGGTGAACATCTTCATGTTGATCGTATCCACCATACGACTCATGCTCGACCTTTCGGTCTCCGTGTTCCGAGGCCATGTCTGCACATGCTAGGCTCGTCAAGTTAACCCTAAGTGTTTTCGCTGTGTAAAACTGTCTTACACCCGTTGTATGTGAACGTAAGAATCCATCATACCCGATCATCACGTGGTGCTTAGAAGCGACGAACTGTAGCAACGGTGCACAATTAGGGGAGAACACTTCTTGAAATTTTGTAAGGGATCATCTTATTTACTACCGTCGTCCTAAGCAAACAAGATGCATAAACATGATAAACATCACATGCAATCAAATAGTGACATGATATGGCCAATATCATTTTGCTCCTTTTGATCTTCATCTTCGGGGCTCCATGATCATCATCGTCACCGGCACGACACCATGATCTCCATCATCATGATCTCCATCATCGTGTCTTCATGAAGTTGTCACGCCAACGACTACTTCTACTTCTATGACTAACGCGTTTAGCAATAAAGTAAAGTAGTTTACATGGCGTTCTTCAATGACACGCAGGTCATACAATAAATAAAGACAACTCCTATGGCTCCTGCCGGTTGTCATACTCATCGACATGCAAGTCGTGAATCCTATTACAAGAACATGATCAATCTCATACATCACATATCATTCATCACATTCTTCTTGGCCATATCACATCACATAGCATACCCTGCAAAAACAAGTTAGACGTCCTCTAATTGTTGTTGCATGTTTTACGTGGCTGCTATGGGTTTCTAGCAAGAACGTTTCTTACCTACGCAAGACCACAATGTGATATGCCAATTGATATTTACCCTTCATAAGGACCCTTTTCATCGAATCCGTTCCGACTAAAGTGGGAGAGACTGGCACCCGCTAGCCACCTTATGCACCAAGTGCATGTCAATCAGTGGAACCTGTCTCACGTAAGAGTACGTGTAAGGTCGGTCCGGGCCGCTTCATCCCACAATACCGTCGAAACAAGATTGTACTAGTAACGGTAAGCATATTGAACAACATCAACGCCCACAACTACTTTGTGTTCTACTCGTGCAAAGAATCTACGCAATAGACCTAGCTCATGATGCCACTGTTGGGGAACGTAGCAGAAATTCAAAATTTTCCTACGTGTCACCAAGATCTATCTATGGAGAGACCAGCAACGAGTAGAAAGAGAGTGCATCTACATACCCTTGTAGATCGCTAAGCGGAAGCGTTCAAGTGAACGGGGTTGATGGAGTCGTACTCATCGTGATTCAAATCACCGATGATCCTAGTGCCGAACGGACGGCACCTCCGCGTTCAACACACGTACAGCCCGGTGACGTCTCCCGCGCCTTGATCCAGCAAGGAGAGAGGGAGAGGTTGAGGAAGACTCCATCCAACAGCAGCACAACGGCGTGGTGGTGGTGGAGGAGGGTGGCAATCCAGCAGGGCTTCGCCAAGCACCATGGGAGAGGAGGAGTAGGAAGAGAGGTAGGGCTGTGCCAGAACTTCGTGTATAGCTCCCATGCGCCTCCCCACTATATATAGGGGTGGAGGGGCTGGTTTCTTGCCCTCCAAGTCCATTGGGGCGTTTGCCAAGGTGGGAGGAAAGAAATCTCATTATTTCCTTCCCCACCGATTGTTATCCCCCCTTTTTAGGGATCTTGATCTTATCCCTTCGGGATATGATCTTATTCCTTCTAAGGGGGGATCTTGGTGCGCCTTGACCAGGGGTGTGGGGCCTTGCCCCCACTACCCACGTCCATGTGGGTCCCCCCATGCAGGTGGGCCCCACTCCGGAACCTTCTAGAACCTTCCCGGTACAATACCGAAAAATCCCGAACATTTTCCGGTGGCCAAAATAGGACTTCCCATATATAAATCTTTACCTCCGGACCATTCCGGAACTCCTCGTGACGTCCGGGATCTCATCCGGGACTCCGAACAACATTCGGTAACCACATACAAACTTCCTTTATAACCCTAGCATCATCGAACCTTAAGTGTGTAGACCCTACGGGTTCGGGAGACATGTAGACATGACTGAGACGTTCTCCGGTCAATAACCAACAGCGGGATCTGGATACCCATGATGGCTCCCACATGTTCCACGATGATCTCATCGGATCAACCACGATGTCAAGGACTTAATCAATCCCGTATTCAATTCCCTTTGTCTATCGGTATGTTACTTGCCCGAGATTCGATCGTCGGTATCCAATACCTTGTTCAATCTCGTTACCGGCAAGTCACTTTACTCGTTCCGTAACACATCATCCCGTGATCAACTCCTTGGTCACATTGCGCATATGATGATGTCCTACCGAGTGGGCCCAGAGATACCTCTCCGTTTACACGGAGTGACAAATCCCAGTCTCGATCCGCATAAAACAATAGATACTTTCGGAGATACCTGTAGTGCACCTTTATAGTCACCCAGTTACGTTGTGACGTTTGATACACCCAAAGCACTCCTACGGTATCCAGGAGTTATACGCTCTCATGGTCGAAGGAAGAGATACTTGACATTGGCAAAGCTCTAGCAAATGAACTACACGATCTTTTGTGCTAGTCTTAGGATTGGGTCTTGTCCATCACATCATTCTCCTAATGATGTGATCCCGTTATCAACGACATCCAATGTCCATAGCCAGGAAACCATGACTATCTGTTGATCACAACGAGCTAGTCAACTAGAGGCTCACTAGGGACATATTGTGGTCTATGTATTCACATGTGTATTACGATTTCCGGATAATACAGTTATAGCATGAATAAAAGACAATTATCATGAACAAGGAAATATAATAATAATACTTTTATTATTGCCTCTAGGGCATATTTCCAACACAAGGTACTGTCGGCAGGCTATAAGGACGAGGAGTGAGAAGCGATACGGGATGCTGGATATACTATAACTAGATGTCCCACGGACGTAACATTCAAAGTTATTCTCACACTATAGAATGGTACTATAGGAATGTGGAGATATTTGGTTGATTTTATATCGCTTAATAATATAAAATATTATGAGTGCAGACACTCCACCGCTTGGTTCCTTGCTCCTTCTCGGTCGTCCGGAATCTATATTCTTCCACTCTTTTTTGACTTGAGCTTTGTTCATCCTTTTGCCAACATGCAGGACATCTAGCATCAAGGTGCACGTGCCATGCAAGAAAATGGAGATAAGCAGTGCGTAAGTGAGTCATGCACTTCGATGGAACCTAGTACTCTGCAATATTTTTTCTCCTCGATGGCATGTGAATAGTGCATGTACTCAATGACGAAGCATGGGATGGTAGCCATGGACATGGTCGGCCCTTTTTGGAGAGAGTACTAAATAACTTTGATGTGTCCCGTCAACTCACGGAATGACGAGAAGCTTTCTTACTACACCTTCTCCCTCGCCAACGCGTGCGCGGTGGCTCGCAGCACGAGGAGAAACTTTTGCTTACAACCGGTAGACATGCAATAGTTCATTTGGTGTCAGGTTCCCAGAAGTACTACTGTAGTACCATCATTATTGTTCCACTTCCGGAAGAGGAGAAGAGCCAAGCGCAAGGTCACCTACTCCCTGAAGGAAATATGCCCTAGAGGAAATAATAAAGTTATTATTTATTTCCTTATTTCATGATAAATGTTTATTATTCATGCTAGAATTGTATTAACCGAAAACTCAGTACACGTGTGAATACATAGAGAAAACATAGTGTCCCTAGTATGTCGCTACTATACTAGCTCGTTAATCAAAGATGGTTATGTTTCCTAACCATAGACATGTGTTGTCATTTGATGAACGGGATCACATCATTAGGAGAATGATGTGATGGACATGACCCATCCGTTAGCTTAGCATTATGATCGTTACAGTTCATTGCTACTGCTTTCTTCATGACTTATACTTGTTCCTCGGGCTATGAGATTATGTAACTCCTGAATACCGGAGGAACATCTTGTGTGCTATCAGACATCACAACATAAATGGATGATTATAAAGATGCTCTACAGGTGTCTCCGAAGGTGTTTGTTGGGTTGGCATAGATCAAGATTAGGATTTGTCACTCCGTGTTTCGGAGAAGTATCTCTGAGCCCTCTCGGTAATGCTCATCACTATAAGCCTTGCAAGCAATGTGACTAATGAGTTACTTGCAGGATGAAGTATTACGGAACAAGTAAAGAGACTTGCCGGTAATGAGATTGAACTAGGTATGATGATACCGACGATCGAATCTCGGGTAAGTAACATACTGATGACAAAAGGGAACAACGTATGTTGTTATGCGGTTTGACCAATAAAGATCTTCATAGAATATGTAGGAGCCAATATGAGTATCTAGGTTCCGCTATTGGTTATTGATCAGAGATGTGTCTCGATCATGTCTACATAGTTCTCGAACCCGTAGGATCCGCACGCTTAACGTTCGATGACGATTTGTCTTATGAGTTATGTGTTTTTGATGACTGAAGTTTGTTTGGAGTCTCGGATGAGATCACAGACGCGAAGAGGAGTCTCAAAATGGCCGAGACATAAAGATTGATATATTGGACTATGTTATTCGGACTCCGAAAGAGTTCCGAGTGGTTCCGGGTGACTATCGGAGTGCTGGAGGGTTATCGAAACCCACCAGGGGAACTAATGGTCCCTCATGGGCCTTAGTGGAGAGAGAGAAGGGCCATAAGGGCAGCCCCCCTTAGTAGTCCGAATTGGACAAGGGAAGGGGGGCGGCGCCCCCTTTCCTACTCCCTCTCCCTCTCCTTCCTTCCCCCTGTCTTCCCTGTAGAGGAATCCTACTAGAACTAGGAAGTCTTAGTAGGACTCCCTCTCCTTGGCGCGCCCCCTAGGGCCGGCCGGCCACCCCCTCTCCTCCTTTATAGACGGGGGCAGGGCATCCTAGAACACACCAAGTCTTCTCTTAGACGTGTGAGGTACCCCCTGCACAGTTACACACATCGATCATATCACCATAGTGCTTGGGCGAAGCCCTACGCCGGTAGCATCATCATCACAGTCGCCACGCCGTCGTGCTGACGGAACTCACCCTCGTCCTCAACTGGATCAAGAGCACGAGGGACGTCATTGAGCTGAACGTGTGCTGAACGCGGAGGTGCCTTATGTTCGGTACTTGGATCGGTTGGATCGCGAAGTCATTCAACTACATCAATAGCGTTACTAAACACTTCCGCTTTCGGTCTACGAGGGTACATGGACACACTCTCCCCTCTCGTTGCTATGCATCTCCTAGATAGATCTTCTGTGATCGTAGGAAAATTTTGAAATTACTATGTTCCCCAACACTCCCTCCGTCCCAAAATTCTTGTCTTAGATTTGTCTAAATACGAATGTATCTAGTTACATTTTAGTGTTAGATACATCCTTATCTAGACAAATGTAAGACAAGAATTTTGGGACGGAGGGATTACTAACCTAGTACAGTAGTATACTATAGCCAAAGCTGGTCCACCTTTTTAGAGCATGGTTAATTAATATAGGCGGCTCTTGTAGCGGCACATCATTTAGAGCAAGTACTCTCTTTGTAGGAACTTAAAACACGGGAATAGGAAAAATAAAGGATTGGAGTGGCATGTCCACTTGAATCCCATAACATTAACAAAGTGTTCCCCTAAAATAAACTAGAGTGTTTGGCACAAGAAAAACAAAGGAAGTGAAAAAAAAGTTGGAGTGGATGCTAGATTGCCAATTAACACATGATTACATAGGGAAAAAATCCCATAGCATTCTATCCTATGAATCAAACGACCAATGTAGGAAAGTTATGAGGGGGGTCTCTCCAACAGTGTTCCTCGGCTCGCACCTAGCATCATAGTGGTTGAACTTGGAGTCATTCATCAGGTACACGTGGCATCTCAGATCTAGACACAAGGTGACGTACACCGTCAAGGATAATGTTGTCCTTAAAGACGGACGTCCACGGTCAAGGGGGTAAGGGCGCATGTCGGTGTCAAAACCGGCGGATCTCGGGTAGGGGGTCCCGAACTGTGCGTCTAGGCGGATGGTAACAGGAGACAAGGGACACGATGTTTTACCCAGGTTCGGGCCCTCTTGATGGAGGTAAAACCCTACGTCCTGCTTGATTGATATTGATGATGTGGGTATTACAAGAGTAGATCTACCACGATATCAAGGAGGCTAAACCCTAGAAGCTAGCCTATGGTATGATTGTTCTTCGTCCTACGGACTAAAGCCATCCGGTTTATATAGACACCGGAGAGGGCTAGGGTTACACAGAGTCGGTTACAATGGTAGGAGATCTACATATCTGTATTGCCAAGCTTGCCCTCCACGCCAAGGAAAGTCCCATCCGGACACGGGACGAAGTCTTCAATCTTGTATCTTCATAGTCTTGGAGTCCGGCCGATGATGATAGTTCGGCTATCCGGACACCCCCTAGTCCAGGACTCCCTCAGTAGCCCCTGAACCAGGCTTCAATGACGACGAGTCCGGTGCGCATATTGTCTTCGGCATTGCAAGGCGGGTTCCTTCTCCGAATAATTTATAGAAGATCGTGAGCACCAGGATAGTGTCCGGCTCTGCAAAATAAATTCCACATACCACCGTAGAGAGAATAATATTTACACAAGTTCAATCTGCTGACGTATTTGATGGCGTGACGTCACACCACTACCAAGCCTTTACTCGTTTTTATTGTACCACCTCAGCATGTTTAGCGAAGCGGTTTCCTTGGCACATCTTGTCGAAGCAGAGATCGTGCCCCCCTTATTCCGGGATTCTCATCAATACGGACGTGGGTAACCCAACCGCGCCCGTTGCCACGCCCGCTCCATCGAAGGCGGGTTCCAAACGGTCACGGGGACGGCTCTTGGTATTCTCCCTCTTTATAATGAGACCAAGGCCCGTTCTTTTTCTTCAACCCTCAATCGAATCCGCCCCTCGCCCCGAGTTCCAACACCCCGGGCTCCAGATTCGGGTACTTTCGACCTTCGACAATGTCCGGCTCCGACCTACGAGGCCGGTGGATGCCCTCCTCCATCATGGAAGAGGACGTGCTAAAGCTGAGAGACGCCAGGTACTTAACCTATGAGATCTCGCATAGGTTGCCTGCCCGAGGGCAAGTTATTCCTACTCCTGAGCCCGGCGAGAGCATCGTGTTCGTGTCTCACCTCCGTCGGGGTTTAGGCTTCCCGATGGATCCCTTCGTGAGGGGGCTCATGTTTTACTATGGGCTGGAATTCCATGACTTGGCTCCGGAGTCCATCCTCCACATCTCATCATTCATTGTCGTCTGCGAAGCCTTCCTCCGCACTACCCCTCACTTCGGCTTGTGGCTCAAAACCTTCAACGTGGAGCCGAAGATGATTGAGGGGCGTCAGGCAGAGTACGGCGGGGCGGTTATAAGCAAGAGGGCCGATGCTTCATGGCCCGAGGGCTCTTTTCAGGAGGAGCTCGGCTTGTGGCAACAGGAGTGGTTCTATATCACCGCTCCCAGGGGCAGCAGGCAGAGGCCACCACCCGCATTTCGCTCGGGCCCTCCATAACGGCTGACGTCATGGGTCAACAAGGGGTTTGACTGGGGGCCATCCAAAGACGTACCCCTGTTGCAGGACTGGATTCGAGGCCTCCAAGAAAGGGAGATCAATCTGGTCGTAGTGGCACAGGTTATGCTGATTCGACGCCTTCTGCCCTGCAAACATCGCCCCCTCCGCTTGTGGGAATTTAATCCGGAGGGGCCACGAGCTCTCCAACACTTCATGGGTTTGACACCCGCAGAGATGTACAAACTGTTCTTCGGATCGCAAGAGATGCGTCCGGACTTGACCGAGGATGCTGGCCTAAGCTGCAATCGCCCGGATACTCAAGTAAGTAGCCATGTGTCCGGACATATTGTCCATTTATTTATCATGGGTTTGCCTTTTAACCAGCTATCCCTTGGACAGGAGTGGATAGCGCAAGCAAAACTGATACGGTGTCCGGCCCCCCTCCCTGAGACCACGCCGGATCCCGTGTTAATCAAAATGTTGGAGGTTGCACCTTCGGAGGAGGGCGAAGGGGGGCACAGGGAAACTACCACCTCTGCCAAGGAGGCTTTTAGTAAGGAGGGAATCGAGAATCCCTCCTTCCAGGGGGAGAAGAGGACCACTTCCGAAGACCCGAAGGCCAAGGCCTCAAAGCGGGGAAAGAAATTTGCACCGGAAGGTCCTGTGCCGGGAAGAGCCCCGGCCGCACCGTCTCCCCAGAGGAATCAGCCCTCCAGCGAGCCGTAAGTAAAAAAGGGGGAATTTTGTAATAGGGGACACCCCTACTTTATTTCTAAGGGTAACCGAAGTTTTCACCTTGTAGTTCTGATGTCAGCCCATCTCAGCAGAGCTCATCTTCGGGGGACCTTCATCCGGAGATGATGGAGAGCGAAATGCCTCCATCTGCCGCCCGTCGGGCGGGGCGGACGACCCTGAGGTGTTGTCACCGAGGGTCTCCCCGAGTCCGGCAGGGCCGGGGAGTTCGGCACCCACTGGAGTACGGCCGGTGGAGCTGCAGGATTTGCTCAAGAGGGCGTCTATTTCAGAAGATCACCGCACATTAATGAGCATGGTGATTGAAAGGATCTCATCCGCCGAGAGCGGGTTGTATGAGGCCATCGGAAGTTTGCTGACGGGGTTTGAGGTACGCAAAAAATGACATACCTTTTGACAGTTTTGCACATGGAGTGCACCCTGTATAGATAGTAGCCCCTGAGACTTGGTATGCTGTCGAAAGCGACAGCGTGCCGAGGATCATAATCTCAGTTATAGAATGTCGCATTTCCTATGCAGGTGGCGGAACGTTCGGTGGCCAGCCGGACTGATGGAGTTGCCGAGCTGAAGAGGCAACTCGACGTTGCGGATGCGGACATCGCGCTGGTCAATAAACGACTTAATGAGTCACAAGGTAGGTGGTTGCTCCGCGGTCGCCTAGTAAGGGAGCTGATGCCCGTTCCTTACAACTTGTATGCCTGCAGATGGTGCCGCTGCTGTGGAAGACCTTCGAGCAGAGCTTGCTTGAGCCAAGGAGCAAGCCAGGAAAAGTGATGCGGCTGCCTCGAAGGCGGTGGAAGAGCTAAAAGCCGAAAAGGCTGCTCACTGCCAAAGCAGGGAGGAGATGGCCGGAATGGCCATGAAATTAAAAGATGCTACCGACTGCTATGAGGTTCTTGAAAGAGAACGCCGAGCGGAGCAAGAGGACCTGAAGAAGGCCGCCGCCGAAGCCAAGGATGCCTGTAGTGCGATGCGGGCTATGAAGGAGGAACTGCGTCAGGCCGGAGACATTGCGGCTGGAAAGCCCTTTCTGCTGCGTAGGAAGTTCACGGATCCGAAGTATGCTCAGTAGGGCCGATTGTGTGGTGCGGGGGTGTTTGCAAAAAAGCTCTTTTTCACACTTAATCCAATGTATTGGTCCTTTGAAGGAGGTGATAGCATAGCAAACTAGGCAACCGGACTATAATGCTTTATCACTTTCACTTAGCCATAGGAGCTCGATGGTGGGGCTACTATATAGCCCCTAGAGGCACCGTGCTCTCCGAACTCGGGGCACGTATGTGCCTGACCGGGAAGCGGTCCTTCGTCAAAGCGGAGGAATTCTAAACATTCCAGCAGTCGATCGAGTGGTTGACCAGTCTCTCGCTATATCATGACAGTCAGTTTTCGGCTTTCTCTACTGAGGTGCTCGCCCGGCCTAACCGGGGCACAATTGCAGTAGTTCTCCTGGTGCCGCGTTAGCCGATGGGGCAGAACGTAAGGCAGCAAAACACAGGAGCCGGTCAAACCCAACATTTGACCAAAGACATGATTCGGAGCTGATGCATATAAGGCCTAACTCGAGACACCGAACACTCCCTGAGGTATTCGGTCTTTATGATATCGCCAGAACAATGCCCCTAAGCCCCTAGTGTCCAGGTACGGGCGGGAACTTCTGACTCGGCCGATGCCAAAACGCCAGCCTCCTCCTCGGTTATGGTAGGAAACCGGGGGATGTGTATCAACAAGAGACAGTAAGAAAGGTTTACGCAGGGTCTTAATCTGAAAAGAATCCTTGCAACAGGTCGCTGCTGCACGTCTGCGCCTGTGTCTCCGTTGTGCTGTATCCTGGACGGGTGTAGCACTTGCTTCATCTGTAAAAGAGAAGAACTTAGTTTGAAAAAAAATCATGCAAAAGATGTATTTAAAATAAAGTATGATTTGGAAGATGAATAAAGTTGAGCTTTATTGGCTCTCGTCGTTTATACATGCGGCCCCTTGTAAAGAGGTATGCGGCTGGGAAGCCCCTTGTTTATTTACGCCGGACTCGCCTAACCGTGTCCGAGGTCTGAATGACCTGTTTTTAGGGGCTCTGACCAGCAAGGTCGGATTAGTGTGTGGCTGTCAAGGCAGTCTCACGTTTTCCATGGTCGAGGAACACTCGGAGTTACCCTTTAATGAGATTATGCCGCGTGGACCAGGCATTTTAAGCGTAAGAGACGCGTAATGCGGTATTGCGTTAAAGCGGGCGAAAGCTTCGCGTCCCAGTAGTGCTTGATGGCCACTTTTGAATGGGGCGATATGGAAAATGAGCTTTTCGCGACGGAGGTTGTCGGATGAACCGAACACAACCTCTAGTAGTACAGAGCCTGTACAATTGGCGTAAAGGCCTGGCGTCACTCCTTTGAAGGAAGTGCTGCTACAGCGAATTTTGGTAGGGTCTATCCCCATTCTGCGGATGGTGTCCTGGTATAGTAGGTTTATATCACTGCCGCCGTCCATTAGGAATTGTGTGAGTTGTACTCCGTTGATTATGGGATCCAATACCAAAGCAGTCCCTCCTGCATTTCGAACACTTCTGGAGTAATCCTGATGGTCGAAAGTAATTGGGTTAAACCTCCAATTTCGGGATTCTGCTGGGGTGGACCGTGCAGCACGTGTTTTAACAGGTGCCGCACTATTTTTCCTTGTTATCACATGAAGTGAGTTTACTGTTTTGACTTCTAGTGGGAAAGTCTTCTGTTTTCCGGCGTGCTGCTTGTGGGGTTCGTCGTCTTCGCTTGGTGTGTCGAGCCCCTTGTGTTCGGCGTTAAGTCGGCCGGACTGCTTGAAGACCCAACAATCTCTGTGGGTATGGTTTGCAGGCTTCCCGGGGGTACTATGGATTTGACATATCATGTCCAATATTTTATTTAGGTTGGATAGCTCATCACTGTTGTCCTTAAGGGGCAGTGTTTTATTATTCCGCTGAGAGCTTTTGAACCCGGCGTTGACCGCCGTGCTATTTGGGCCATTTTCCTTATTCCGGCGCTGATCTTTTCTGCGTCATGATTTTCCATTTCCATCCCTGACCTCGGATGTACTGGGGTCGCTGGTGCTGCATCTTGCCAGCCAGCTATCTTCCCCCGCGCAAAAGCGGGTCATGAGGCTTGTTAGTGCGGCCATTGTTCTTGGTTTTTCCTGACCGAGGTGTCTGGCAAGCCATTCGTCTCGGACGTTGTGCTTAAAGGCTGCTAAGGCTTCGGCGTCCGGACAGTCGACTATTTGGTTCTTTTTGGTGAGGAACCTGTTCCAGAATTTGCATGCTGACTCTCCGGGCTGTTGAGTTATGTGACTTAAATCATCTGCATCCGGAGGGCGGACATAAGTCCCCTGAAAATTTGCTCGAAACGCATCCTCGAGCTCTTCCCAACTTCCAATGGTATTTTCTGGGAGGCTTTTGAGCCAATGCCGAGCTGGCCCTTTGAGCTTGAGGGGTAGGTATTTTATGGCATGGAGATCGTCTCCTATGGCCATATGTATGTGTAGGATATAATCCTCAATCCAGACTCCGGGGTCTGTTGTTCCGTCATATGCCTCTATGTTTACGGGTTTGAATCCCGCTGGAAATTCATGATCCAGTACCTCGTCGGTGAAACATAGTGGGTGTGCGGCGCCCCTGTATTTGGGTGTGCCATTGTCTTCAAACACTCGGCGGGTTGTGTTGCTTCCTGGAGTCTTCTTTTTTGGCCCATAGATGGACCTGACCGGGTCATCCTTTTTGCGAGGATCTTTATGTGGATCCTGTGCCGGCTTGTGTGTGGCGCCCCTTGCCGCTCTTAGCCTGTCATCTGGTCGTCTATCCGGCCAGGCGGCCTCTTTCTTTTTTGACTGTGGGGGCTCTACGGCCTCCTCGTCAAATTCGGGCAACAGCTTGCGCTTCGGGTAGCTCTTTGCCTGGTGACTAGCGCCATATTTATCTGCGGTATTGAGTACTTTGCTCCATCTCATTCTGAGTGTGTCCTCCGCTGTTTTGAGCTTCCGCTTTTGCTTCTTCAAACTTCTTGCAGTGGCGACGAGCCTTTTATGAAGGTTCTTATGCTCCGGTGATGTGTTCGGCGTGAGATCGTCTAGGCTCTTGTTTTCGCCGGGGATGGGTTGCTTGTCCAGTTCATCCTGTTTGGATGGTTGCTTGGTAGCATGTTTGTCGTCCACTGCTTCGGCCTGCTCTAGGGCCGGGTCAGTATGGGTGCCGTTTTTATCAAGGCGGGACTTCGGGCGGCGCTTGCGTCGCCGTTTTGGTTGTTTGTTGGGGGAGTTGTCCTTCGCCACGTCCCGTTGTTCCTCGTTGTCGCTTCCTTTTTGTGTATCCACCATCTATACATCATGAGTTGGGGTGGCTTTCCAGTGCCCAGTAGGCGCTGGTTCTTGGTCGTCTCCGGCATCGTCGTCCATACCGTCGATGTCTTCGGAGTCGAAGTCTAGCATGTCGGTTAGATCATCGACAGTGGCTACTAAGTGGGTGGTGGGTGGGCTTTTAATCTCTTTGTCGTCCGCATCCCAACCGTCCTGACCGCAGTCCGGCCAGGGCTCTCCTGATAACGAGAGATACTTTAGCGAACTCAAGATGTCGCTGAAAGGTGAGTGTTGAAGGATGTCCGCAGCGGTGAACTCCATGATCGGCGCCCAATCGGATTCGATTGGAGGGGGTGCGGGAGGTTCGGAGTCCGGCGAGGAGTCCGGCACCTCAGAGTCACGAGCTTCATGAGGGACAAGGTTAGTGTTCGGTTCTATCGCCGTGGAGGTTGCAGCCCCCGAGGCGGTGTCTAGCCACCCGTCCTCAATCTGTGCTGCCGGCTCCGAATTGAAGATCGGAGCGGACTCGAGTGCGGCCTCCAGGGTACTGTCTGGCTGCAGAGCTAAATCATGCCCGTCGTGACAGTGCAGCGTGCTTGGCTGTGGCTCGAATCCATCGAAGATCAAGTCCCCGTAGATGTCAGACGTGAAGTTCAAACTTACAAATCTGACCTGACGGCCAGGGGCGTAGCTTTCGATCTACTCCAGATGGCCAAGCGAATTGGCCCGTAGTGCAAAGCCGCCGAATACGAAGATCTGTCCGGGGAGGAAGGTCTCACCCCGGACTGCGTCGTTGTTGATGATCGAAGAAGCCATCGAGCCTATCGGTGACAACACAGAGGAACTCTCAATGAAAGCACCAATGTCGGTGTCAAAACTGGCGGATCTCAGGTAGGGGGTCCCGAACTGTGCGTCTAGGCGGATGATAACAGGAGACAAGGGACACGATGTTTTACCCAGGTTCGGGCCCTCTTGATGGAGGTAAAACCCTACGTCCTGCTTGATTGATATTGATGATGTGGGTATTACAAGAGTAGATCTACCACGAGATCAAGGAGGCTAAACCCTAGAAGCTAGCCTATGGTATGATTGTTCTTCGTCCTACGGACTAAAGCCATCCGGTTTATATAGACACCGGAGAGGGCTAGGGTTACATAGAGTCGGTTACAATGGTAGGAGATCTACATATCCGTATTGCCAAGCTTGCCCTCCACGCCAAGGAAAGTCCCATCCGGACACGGGACAAAGTCTTCAATCTTGTATCTTCATAGTCTTGGAGTCCGGCCGATGATGATAGTTCGGCTATCCGGACACCCCCTAGTCCAGGACTCCCTCAGTGGACGTGACCTCTCACTGCGTCCTCCATTTGAAGCGGCACGCCGGCCGAGGGCGCCGCCCACGGCACTCCCAGTTGTACCCGCCTCCTCGCCGCATTCAAAAACCTACATTTACTAGCAAGATGCACATGCGTTGCACGGAACATCAAGATGCATTTGTATGAGTACTTTATCTTGTGGGAGAAAAGGATGAACGAGGGAAGGCCTTATTTGAAAATGTGGAGAGGGTTGTGGGTATCTTTTTTGCAAAATTGCCATAGTTTCCTTCCTATCAGTCAGATATAAATCGGACGGCCTATACTGCAGGATGGCAGGCACACCATCATCACCAACTCTGTTTTTATAAGAGTAGAGATAGAGAAACCCATGTGGAATGCGAGAAACCCACTCCAGCCACACATGTCCATTCAGTAGTAGGACACCGGCCAAGCTCCTCCTTCCACCATTTTCTCCACTCTTTCGGTGGCATCTGACGAGCAGGAAGAGCAGTTCTCCGACATAAAATCCGTCTGGGTGGCCCGCCGAGCCCGGTAGTTACGAGCGAGGAAGCTCGTTGCTCCACCTACCTTGCCTAGCCTGTCGGAGGCAGTTGCCGCACTAAGCCAGCACGTGGTTCCGCAGCTGGCCGCTCCAATACAGCTCGAGGAAGTGTGTCGACTTGCTCCACGTCGGCTTGTCGGTGAGCATGGCGGCACGGGCATTGTCGCTGCCCTCGAAGCTGTCGTGTCGTACGGCGCCTCTAGTGCCTGCAACTGTGCCATCCGTGGTCGACGCACGCGTAGCCGTGCCATGCAGGCAGAGAAAGAATCCGCCGCGGATGTCGACGAGGTAACGGCTAGCACGTGTCCGCCCGCTGCCATCATCGAGGAGAAGTAGAACACGGGAGGCCGCCGCCGATTTTATCCCATGAAGGCCACCGCTGAGGCAACACCAGCGAAAACAGCCAATGTCTTGCACGATTCTTCTTCAGCCGGATGCTGGAGGAGGACAAAGAGATCGGGCGGTGACCATTTAGATTAGGTATATTACTTCTACTAGGCTGGTTGTAATGGGGGTATTATAAGTAGTATCATGCATGCCATCTAGGCAAATTTGATGTGGCGTAGAATTAAATGAAGAAAGAGAGGGTTGAGTATCATATTATGATACCGTATGGAATTAAGTTACTCCCACTATGGTTAGTATTAGGCCATGTTTGGTTCAACCTCCTCCCAAGGGGTTTGGAGAGGAATGGAGGGGAATTTGGCTAGTACATGATTTAATCCCCCACAATCCCTGTTAATCCCTGTTAAAACCCCTTAAACCACACATGCCCTTGTTATCACATAGTCATAATGCAATTGTTATGCATGTTAATCTAAGCCCCCGTTAATCTAGTGCCAGTGTTGATTTGATGTGATGGCACTTCTTTGATAATGGCACTTTTTCATACTGTCACTGTAATGCCATTGATAACATATGAGATTTTGTTGTTAATCATATGCCGCTGCAAAAGATGACACTGCTTAAATAACCCTGTTACATATTTGTACAAACAGGGTTGTTTATCTCCATATGGTGTCTATTTGTGCAAACAGAAGCACAAACCTCAATTTTAGTGGAACCTGTTGTCAGATAACCTCGCGGTGCTTGAGGTATTCCTACATTCTTAACTAGGTAGAATGACCAACGCAAGATGAAATAAGCTTATGCGTACGTTGACCGATGAGGAGCCATAATTAAGCTGGAGGCGTCTCTTATTTTCTTTCGAATGGGCAATGAGCTGGAGAGCTGGAGAGTGTCTCTAATGGGCTGCCTCTAGTGTTAAGGCCCTCCAGTACGAAACACGGGCATCCGACTGGGCCGATACAAAAGCCTATCCGTCTTAAAGCCCATTTGTTTTTTTGCGAGGAGAAGCCCATATTTCTTGAAGAGGGGGTGATCCCAGAAAAACCCTCCTTCCTCCTCGCTTTCACTTATACTACAGCTCGCAAATCTCAAAAAACTTATACTGCAGCTCGCTGGACTCTCCCGCTTCCGTCGCCCCCCGATTCCTCCCGCTCCCCATCTTCCTCTTCCTCACTCGTACAGAAAACCCCCGATCACCCTCTTCCTCTCTCGTACAGAAAACACCTTCTCCTCTTCTTCCACTCCTATAGAAAACCCTAGCCCTCCTTCTTCCCCACTCACACTGCCACTAGGCTCGTCTCTCGCTACTCTGCTCAAATCCATGAGCTCGGCGCGATGCCCAGCGCCAAGAAGATGAGGCCCCCACCGGCGGCTATGCCGGTTGTAGATCCCACACCCGGCAGCGTGGGAGAAGCGGCGAGCCCCCCCCCCTCCCCCGCCCAACTCGGATCTGAGGAACCCATAGAATCTCTAGTGGACTGCATCAGTGATCTCCCGGATGACATCCTTAGGGAGATCATCTTGCTTCTCCCCACCAAGGATTGCTGCCGCACACAAGTCCTATCAACTCGGTGGTGCTCTCTATGGCGCACCGCGCCCCTCAATCTCGATGGTCGTCAGATATCTTTGCTTCCTGAATTTGATCACCTCAGAGCCATCGTCTCCTATCACCAGCAGGGCCCCGTTCAACGCCTATGCATCTCGACACACTACCTGATGTCCATACACTGCATGGTGGGCGCTTGGCTAACATCCCCTGAATTCGAAAAACTCCAGCAGTTTGAGTTCTACCATTACCATGAAAGTTTCATACCATGAATCGAACACCAAGAATTTGTGCCCACACCTTCGATGTCCATCTCGTGGTTTTTCTCCTCTCTCCACACCGCCACCTTCGCCCGATGCCATCTACCAAACGATCTGGTACAAATGCTTTGACTCCCACTGCTAAAAAAACTTTCGCTTGTGGTGGTTTATTTGTCGGAGGCCTCACCGCACAGCATCATCCACTCCAGTTTCCCTGCCCTGGAGCGCTTGCTGATTGTTTTGGGAATAGAAATCCCTCTGAGTTGTCTCCAAATAAAGTCGCCTCACCTTAAAAGCATTGGAATTTGTTTTGAAGGACAACAGCTCATCATTGAAGATGCCCTTTCACTTCAAAGGTTGATCCTTCATTATTGTTATAAACCTTCATAAATAATTGTTGTCTTTGTGCCCAAACTGGAGACCTTGGGAGTAATTCATGATCTGTTTAATGATCACAGCAAGTTGGTGTTTGGCTCCTCACTTTTTTAGGTACCGTATATTATCATCTACACATTTGTAATCATAAGCTTCATTTTTCATTTGTGCGCATAAGTTTTATATCATCTTGGAGTACACTTTGGGTACTAACATTATGTTATATGCTCAATGAAGAGTTCATCCATGGATAGCCTATAAATGCCGTTGGATTCTGTCAAGATCTTATATATCGGAATGTTTAGTTATGATCTGAACATAATTATTGGCTTGCTGCGATGCGTTCGATGTCTGGAGAATTTATATATAGAGGTGATGATTTCATGCACATTGAAGGCCCATATATATTGTATTAGAATTAACCATTCAGTTATCGCCCTTTCGACATACTCTTTTTTCAAACCTTAACTGTTTTCAATCTTCATGCATACTTAGGCACTAACACATGGAAAAAACATATTACCACTCGGTGGTGTAATAAGCACCATGATTTTCTCAGTTCTCATGACATTCGTTTGAGGGCAATAACGATGGAAGGATATGCATCCAACCAGGCAAACAGAAACTTTGTCACATTCTTCCTATTGAATGCGAGGTTTCTATTGTCCATGAGGCTTAAGTTTTTCAACAAGAGATTTCTCATGGACGGACATGTTGAACAGCAAAAAAAGAAGTTTCTGGTGGACAAATGGGCTTCTGAACGTGCTCGGCTTCTATTTACAACAACTTGTAGTCATCCTCCAATAATTTTTTTTGCACAGGATGTTGATTTTATGGATCAAACCGATCCATTTGATTGTGACTGCGAAAAACAATGGTTGGGTTAGATGTTATTGCCATGTTCAATCTGGATTTTGTCTAAATTTGATGACAATTAATCCTTGGGCTTTTTGTAACGTTTGTAATCCTAAGTTTCATGTTGTTGCCTTTGTACTCCCCTCCGCCTGCCACTACACTGCCACATCTTCCATGGCTCTTGCTCGTTCCCGTCCGAGGCCTCGCCGTCGTTCTCCGCCTTGGTTCGCTTGTTGTGCCTGCCGCTGTCTGGCGTTGTCAACATGGTCAACAACCGAGAGGAATCAGGAGATGATTGTAAGTCGGGTGGTAGGTGCGACATATGCCAATGGATGGCTTATCATTGTGGGAGCCAGTAAGACATCGTCGGTGCCTGGAAACGGGATAAGGCGAAGACATGCACGCCGGCGGATCTTACCCAGGTTAGGGGGCTCTCCGTGGAGATAATACCCCTACTCCTGCTTTGCGGGGTCTCCGCATGATCACTAGATCGATAAGAAGCTACAAGAGTCTCCTTGAGCTGTTCGGTGGGAGGAGGAAGAAGGGCAAGGCTAGCTCTCTTCTCTCCCTATGGTGGTGTCTAAAACTCTATGAGATCAACCCTTTGCATGGGTGTCCCGGGGGGTTTATACAGGCCTACCCCCGGGGGTACAATGGTAATCCGGCTGGGCGCGGGCCCTAGCCATCAGTGTCTATGGCCGCTGGCTTCTCCGCCGGTTGCTGGGGCCCGCCGACTGGTGGGTCCCGCCGGCTGCGGGCTCATTGGTCGACAGGCCAGCCCCACCACTTGGGGGTCTTGTCGGAGGCTGGTTAATGTTGCCTTGCCTCTGATGACGAGGGCTTTGTTGAGGTAAGCATGGCTGCAGTGCCGCCGCCTTGCGGGCTCTCATTGTAGCCTTACCTCGTCTTGTCTCCTTAATGGTGCGCGCGCCCCGAGGAGGGGGGCAAGCCGGCTATAGGAAGCCGGCCTGGCCTCAGGCCGGCTGGGGGAGGCCAGGCCGCCTTCGGGCGTCTCTCTGACCGAAGGGGCCCGCCGCCTACGGGTCGTACTGGGAGCCCGTCGTGAAGGGTGTCATGATCTGCATGGCAATAGTGCCACGCCGGACGGGTGATGGTCGTCCCGTACGGCGTACTGTAGCCATGCGTGTTCCCGAATTCGGGGGTGGCAGGGTCCACTGTTGCCACGCCCTGTCCCATCATCGTTATGGGGGTGCAGACTTTTAGGGCACGGCCCCTGGCTGCCTGCCTGGGGCCGGCTTCTTGGAATCGGTCTTCTTGGGCCGGCTTCTTGGAATCGGTCTTCTTGGGCCGGCTTCTTGGAGTCGGCCCTATCATGGCGTCCTCCAAGAGAGTTTATGGCTGGGCCGCCTTTTGGTAGCCGGCCTATGTGATAGCTGGCCGGAAGAAGGCGGCCCCGTGTCTTGGGCGCTTCAAGGCTCGGTCGGCCCATTGCTTTTTCTAAGGGCCAAAGGGAGCCGGTTAGGCTACCTGTGGTCATTTACTCTGACATTGTATGTGGAGAGGCAGACAGTAGGGACCCACCAGGGTCATTGCATTATGCAAGCAGGTGCCTCGTTATTACAAGCCAAAAAAATACTTCCTCCTAATTGTTTGACAACTAGGTCCCATGCCATTGTCAATGTAGTCAATAAACAAGAAAATTACACAACGAGCGGCTAACACCAAGGACCCAGCAGCTTGCCCGGTTGTTTTTTAGTTTTAGAGACGGAGCTCAACTGCGATGTGCGGGGGCTGTGGCCCGTCTAGCCCACGCTTACGCTTTTTTTAAGCACATGATGAGCCCAATTGATATCTTTTTTTCTTTCTGAAAATGGCTAGCCTAGTTTTTTTTGGAGAATACCCAATCGAGGCCTACTTGCTTTTCTCAGCCCTGCTAGGCTACAAATCTTTCAAGACGAGGAGGGATGTAAGTAGTAAGAAATGGGCTTCCCAAGAAAATGGGCTATAAGTAGTAAGAAATGGGTTGTAAATTTTTAAACCAAAGCCAACCGGCAATTACATTCAAAATCTTTTTTTTGTATTTCTCTACTCTTATAAAAAGCAGGGTTGGTGTGATGGTGTGCCTGCCATCCTGCAATATATGCCATCCGATCTATATCTAACGGATTGGAAGGAAACTATGACAATTTACCGGCACTCCTCTCCACATTTGTAGATAAGGTCTTCCCTCGTTCATCCTTTTCTCCCACAAGATAAACTACTCATACAAATGCATCTTGATGTTCTGTGCAACGCACGTGCATCTTGCTAGTCAAGATTTTAAATTTCATTCATTTTTTTGCAGAGAATTTTTTTTGAATTTTATTTTGATATAAGTTTTTAAAAATTATTTTTAACGTTACTTGAAATTTCGGGTTTAAAAGAGTTCAGACCCCACCGAAATATGCATAATTTCGTTGAATTTGTTAGCAGTGCCCAGAATATGGTCTGCAGTGCTAATAAAAAGAATATGGGCTTCAGAATATCCTTAAGAATTAGCAAATGGGTTGTAAATTATTGAAAATAATGGTTAATGGGTTGTATGCTATTTTCCACAGATTTGGAGGTTGACTTCTGGGCCTACTAGGTTGACGATGACGTTGTCCTAAAAAACGTTTTGACGGGTATGCAAGGCTTTGTCTAACTTAGTTAACACAGAGTAGTGACTGTTGGATGTCCATCCAATGGCCGTCGTGTTTCTTCAGTCTCTGATCTTCCTTCTCCAGCCGCCCAAACCAGCGCCGGCGGGACTACCTGCTCCCTCCTCCTATGGCCGGCTGTGTTGCTCCCAGGCCATCCCTCTAGCCACCCGTGCATCCTGTTATTCTGGCGACGTCAGCCTCACCCCGCAGCCGTCAGTCATCCCTCGTACTCCCCTCAGCGTGGGCATCCGCTGATGTGGCTTAGCCGGCTCCGGGTCATTCCCTTCTTGGGCCTCGCCCTCGTCCACTGCGTTTCTGCTCTCGGTGCGGCATGGTAAACATGGTCAACAAACAACAACCATCGGAAGAGGGATGTAAGTGGAGAGGCTGACAGCAGGGACCCACACAAGCAAGTGCCTCCTTATTAAGCAAAAATAGTGGGGCTTCTCCGGGTCGTTCCAGTCTGGGGCCTGGCCGTCATCCACCGCCCTGGTGCTCTCGGCGGCGTGGTCAACATGGTCAAAGAACGACATCCATCGGAAGAGGACTATAGTGGAGAGGCTGATAGCTGGGTCCATGGCCGCACGTAAGGAAGTGCCTCCTTATTACGTGCAAAATAATGATTCCTCCACCTGAAAGCTGATACCCGCCAGAAGGGCCTCTGTATTTTGTGAAAAAATGTTCCTCCCCCTACAGCTCGGACCCACCAGCTATATCTTCGCACGCAAGGAAGTGCCTCCTTATTACGCACAAAAAAATGAATACTCCCCCTGCTAGTTGGGACCCACCATAGTGGGAGGCTTACTTGTGGGCCTACTAACTTGATAGACGGAGGGCTTTGTCAACTTAGGCAATATGAACGATTCTAGCTCTAGTGACCGTGCGATGTCCATCCAACGGTCGTAGTGCTTCTTCAACCTCTAGTCTTCTTGCTCCAGCCGCCCAAACCAGCGTCGGTCGTGCCTCCTGCTCCTGCCTCCCGTGGTCGGCTCTGCTGCCGCGTAGGCCTAACCGCCCCACCCTACTCCAACCTCTGGCCAGGCCATCCCTCTACTCACCCACAACCCCTGTTATTCTGCAGCCCGGCAACCTCACACCGCAGCCGAACCAGCTAACCATCCTACTCCTCTCCGTGTGGGCATCCACTGCCACGTCTTCCCCAGCTCGGCGTCGTCCCCTTCCTAGGCCTCTCTATCGTCCACCACCTTGATGCTCTCGGTGCGGCGTGGTCAATGTGGTCAAGGAACGACTTCCATCAAAAGAGTAATGTACGTGGAGAGGCTGACAGCTGCGTCCACGGTCGCAGCAAGGAAGTGCCTCCTTATTACGTGCAAAATAATGATTCCTCCACGTGATAGCAGGGACCCACTAGACGGGCCACCATATTTCGCGAAAAAATGTTTCCCCCCTAACTGCTGGGACCCACCAGCTACATCTTCTCACGCAAGGAAGTGCGTCCATATTACGGGCAAAAAATTATGATTCTGCACCTGACAGCTGGGACCCACCAGCTATATATTCGCATGCAAGGAAGTGCCTCCTTACCTCCCTGACAGCTGGGACCCACCCGGTCGGACCGTACGTAGGGTTGTTTGTCTGGTCGCGAACGTGTACGTACATACTGGTCGATTGGTCTCTTTGCAGGCTGCAGCGATGACCCGTGGCCGAGTAAGGAAGGGCACGTGTTGTAGTAGAGGCACGGACGTAGCATGTCACGCAGTCCCGTCTATATCATGTACACGTATGTACAACCAGGGTGCAAGAAAGTAAATACAGTCACGTACGTACATATGGGCGGGTCTCGAATGCCTACTCGCGCATATGTACAGCCAGGGCTCGTGTACATGGAGAGGCAGCGGAGAGCAGTGACGGCGTCCTGTTCATCGGCAGCCAACTGGCTGGGTTGGAATGGACAAACTGTTTCATGTTCATCGAGAGGCAACAGAATGTGTCATGTTCATCGGGAGCCAACCGGCTTGGATGCAACAGCCGAAACAAGGCCTGGCGTACCACAGAACGGAGGAAACGGCCTTCTGTTTGACCGCCTACGGTCGAAACCAGATCCTGTTCACCGGGAGGGGTCCGGCATACCGCAAAACGGAGGAAACGGACTTCTCTTTGACCTCTTACGGTCAAAATGGGGTCCTGTTGATCGGAAAGGGTGTGGCATACCACAAAACAGAGGAAATAGACTTCTCTTCGACCTCCTACAGTCGAAATGGGGGTCGTGTTCATTAGGAGGGGTGCGGCATACCGCATAACAGGACTCCACGGGCTACTGTTCATCCACCATCGACCTTGTGACGCCCGGATAATCATGCTATAGTAATCCCACGTTAACGATGCCATGTCACCACTGTTACTGTTGCTAACCTCACATTGATTCGAAACCCCTTCAAATTTTAAATTCAAAATATGTCAAACAACAAAAATTTCAAGATTTGAAACAGAAATGTTCGGTGAGTGCCGAATATTACAAGGGTAATTATAGTAAAGAAAACATATTTTTAGAAAGTGCCTAAATATTTTAAAATGCATTAAAACAGAAAAGAGTAGTAAATAAAAGAAAAAGGAAAACACAAAAACAGAAAACAAAACTAAAAGGAAAAGAGAGGAAGAAAACCCCCCTGGATCGTGGCCCAATTGGGCCAACCCACCAGGCCCAGCCGGCCATCCACCCCCACTCCTTATCCACTCACCGCACCCCTCCCACTCCACCGACACCCCCACTTCCCCCACGAAAATATCTCCCCCCCCTCCCCCCCCCCCGATTGGATCGGGATCGAGGAGGAGGCCGCCGCTCGCCGCTCGAGCTCGACGACCGCCCCGTTGCCGTCGCCGTTGGACTCCATCGCCGGAGCGCTCCCCCGTCGGCCTGCTTCTCCACCGTCGCCCGGTCGTCCTCGTCTTCCTCGTCTCCTCCTCGCCGGTGACACGTCCCCGTCCTCCTCCCCAAAGGCCACACCGAGCCTCGCCGCCCCCTTCTCACCAACGCGGGTGAGAACCCCATCGCCTCCCGCCCTACTCATGCGCCTGCCGTGGCCTCGCTAATGCCCACTGCCCCGCGGTCGCGCTCACCGCGCCTGGTCTTCGCGCTCACTGCGACTAGGCCGCGCCCCCGCATCGGCCAAGCCCCGCCTGGCCCCCGCGGCCATGCCACCGGCCGGCCTCCCCTACTGCTGCACCTCGTGGCCGTCGCAGCACCGTCCAGCGGCTCCCCTGCCGCCCTGCCCTGCAGCCACCTCCACCGCCCCCTCACGCGACCCCGCCGTCCTCTGCTGCAGTCTGGCACTCGGCCGGCCTCGCCGATGCCGTTCTCGGCCAGCCTCGCCGCGGCCCTGGTTGTCGCCCGACCGCCCCGCTCTGACGCCCCCTTGCCGCGCTACTCCGGCTATCGCCGTGGCCGGCGGCCCCTTGGTGGCCTCGGGCCTCCAAGCGGGTGCACGTTACGCCCGTGCCCGTAACCGCACGGCTGGGTGCCCGTTAAGGCCCCTAGGGCCGTTGACATGTGGGGCCCAGCCCATGGAACATTTTAAAAAAAGAGAATTAGAAGTAAAAAAACAAATCTAAAATAAATAAATAAATTATTAATTAATTAATTAGTGAATTAATTAAGTTAATTAATCATGTTTAATTAATCTAATGAACTAGTTAGTTTAATTAAACAGTAATTAGATTAGCTAAATCCTAATTAACCTAAACAGAGTATGACAGACGGGTCCCACTGGACCCACACGTCAGTTTGACCAGTCAACACCTCTATTGACTGCTGACGTCGTGCTGGCGTCATGATGATGTCAGCTTACACTATTCTGGATAATGTTGAATTAAATTAATTAAATAAATTCTAGAAATGATTAAATCTTTTAAAATTAATATAAAATAAACCGTAGCTCAGATGGAAAAACTTTGTACATGAAAGTTGCTCAGAACGACGAGACGAATCCGGATATGTAGCCCGTTCGTCCGGCACACATCCCTAGCATAGCAAACACGCAACTTCCCCCTCCGGTTCATCTGTTCGAAAATGCGAAACACCGGGAATACTTTCCCGGATGTTCCCCCCTTCGCCGGTATCACCTCCTACCGCGTTAGGGCACACCTAGCACCATTACTTGTCTTGTCATGCATCGATATGCATCTGTTTGCATTGTATTCATTGTTTCTTCCCCGTCTTCTCTCCGATAGACTACGAGACTGACGCCGCTGCTGGTGCCCCGATCGACTACGTTGTTGACGACCCTTCCTTGCTAGAGCAACCAGGCAAGCCCCCCCCCCTTGATCACCAGATATCGCCTATTCTTCTCTATACTGCTTGCATTAGAGTAGTGTAGCATGTTACTGCTTTCCGTTAATCCTATCCTGATGCATAGCCTGTCATTGTTGCTACAGTCATTGAAACCTTACCCGCAATCCTAAATGCTTAGTATAGGATGCTAGTTTATCATCATTGGCCCTACATTCTTGTCAGTCTGCCTTGCTATACTATTAGGCCGTGATCACTCGGGAGGTGATCACGGGTATATACTATACATATATACATACTACAGATGGTGACTAAAGTCGGGTCGGCTCGAGGAGTACCCGCGAGTGATTCACGGATTGGGGGCTGAAAGGACCTTTGTCCCGATGGCCCTCTGTGTGGATCTTTGTGGCGGAGCGACAGGGCAGGTTGAGACCACCTGGGAGACAGGTGGGCCTGGCACTGGTTGGCGTCCACGGTTATTTCATAATAACACGCTTAACGAGATCTTGGTATTTGATCTGAGTCTGGCCACTGGCCTATACGCACTAACCAACTACGCGGGGAAGATATGGGCACTCGACGTCGTGGTATCAGCCGAAGCCTTCGTGACATCAGCGACTGAGCGGCGCGTGCCAGATTGGACCGCGTAACGTGACTTCCTTTGTAATGGAGGTTGCTAGGTCTGCTTCCGGCCGCCCACGCAACGTGCAGGTGTGCAATGGGCGATGGGCCCAGACCCCTGCGCGTATAGGATTTAGACTGGCGTGCTGACCTCTCTGTTATGCCTAGGTGGGGCTGCGACGTGTTGATCTTCCGAGGCCGGGCATGACCCAGGAAAGTGTGTCCGGCCCAATGGTATCGAGCGTGTTGGGTTATGTGGTGCACCCCTACAGGGAAGTTTATCTATTCGAATAGCCGTGTCCCTCGGTAAAAGGATGAACCGGAGTTGTACCTTGACCTTATGACAACTAGAACCGGATACTTAATAAAACACACCCAGACAAGTTCCACAGATAACCCGGTGATCGCTTTTCCACAGGGAGACGAGGGGAGGATCGGCGGGTAGGATTATGCTATGCGATGCTACTTGGAGGACTTCAAACTACTCTCTTCTACATGCTGCAAGATGGAGGCTGCCAGAAGCGTAGTCTTTGATAAGACTAGCTATCCTTCTCTTATTCTGGCATTCTGTAGTTCAGTCCACCGATATGGCCCTTTACACATATACCCATGCATATGTAGTGTAGCTCCTTGGTTGCGAGTACTTTGGATGAGTACTCACGGTTGCTTTCTCCCCCTTTTCCCCCTTCCCTTCTACCTGGTTGTCGCAACCAGATGTCGGAGCCCAGGAGCCAGACGCCACCGTCGACGATGACTCCTACTACACCGGAGGTGCCTACTACTACGTGCAGGCCGCTGACGACGACCAGGAGTAGTTTAGGAGGATCCCAGGCAGGAGGCCTGCGCCTCTTTCGATCTGTATCCCAGTTTGTGCTAGCCATCGTATGGCACTTGTTTAACTTATGTTTGTACTCAGATATTGTTGCTTCCGCTGACTCATCTATGATCGTGCACTTGTATTCGAGCCCTCGAGGCCCCTGGCTTGTATTATGATGCTTGTATGACTTATTTTACTTTTAGAGTTGTGTTGTGATATCTTCTCGTGAGTCCCTGATCTTGATCGTACACATTTGCATGCATGATTAGTGTACGATTAAATCGGAGGCGTCACCTCCAGCCTCCACCTGTGACTGTTCATCCACGGCGTCTCCCTCCTGCCTCCACCAGCTACTATTCATCCACGGGCTCCTGTTCATCCAACCTCCATCGGCTACTGTTCAACCAGCCCTCCACGGGCTACAATTCATCCTGCACTCCACTGGCTACTGTTCAACCATCCCTCCACGGGGTCCTGTTTATCCACCCCAACCGGCTCGATCGGGGTCATGTTCATCCAGCGGCAACGGCCTCTACTACCACGGGGTCCTGTTCATCCAACCCCCACCAGGAACTATTCATCCAACCCCCAACAACACTTAGTGTTCATCAAGAGGCAGCAGGTTCGATCGGCTTCAGTTAGCAGCAGTAGCGAAGGAATCACTCGATCGGGTTCAGTTAACAGCTCGGGATCGATCGATCGCTCGGGTTCAGTAATGCGTAGCCAATGAAATCGCTCGGGTTCAGTAGGCGAACGCCTCGCTCGGGTTCAGTTAGCACCCAATGCCTCGCACCCATGCATGTACGTGTACGATAGAAACGTGCAATCTCTCCGTGCATCGCTCGGTCCCGACCACCCACTGTAATCGGGAACTCCCCGATATTTTCCTCGCCCTCGCTTTTACCATGGTTTTTTCTATCATGTACGGCCCAAAGAATGTCATGCAGCTGCGTCTCCGGCCCGCCTAGGATGAAAAGCCCATTTTCTGTCATGATTTTTTGTCATAGAAGTAGGAGCCCACCACATCTATGATGATACCAGGTTTTGTCACAATTATCGTCATAGAAGTGCCATGAGCATGACAAAAAAAATTTCATTCTGCCCAAAATGTCACGGATGTGTATTTTTTTGTAGTGCAAGCACTATGAGACCGGCAAAACTAGGAAAACATAGCTAAGTTGTACCTTTTCCTTGCAAATACAACTTGAGTTTGATGATGACTTTCATGCTCAACTTGGAATCCCTTTCTTGTCCTCAACCACTTGTTGAAGAGACTCGAATTGCTTCCTCATATTGCAATGAGGGAAGCCTTAACTTAAGCCCATGTTCACATGTGCATTATCATGATGTGGACCGCAAGCTTCAAAGCTTATAACCTCTGGCTTCTCATCTTTCACTTGGACTCCTCGAACCCGATGACCATCACCACTTGATGTCATCCACACATAGGCTACTTGAGATCTTTCCTTTTTGATGCAAGCCCATGAGAAACACCTAACCCACAGAGACATAACAAACACATCGCATGGGTTAGGTAACAAAGCAAAATTCACAATTACTTACCATACCACTAGATCACTTGATCCCACATGGTATAATGTTCACGCTTTGAGAGTTGACCATCTAGATAATCTTCGAGCTTCGTCTTGGTCAACCAACATCTTTACTTCATGTACCATCTTGGTTTCTTGAAAGCCACAATGAACTCTTCATTTCCCTTCATTCCTTCAAGAAAGATATCACCAAAGACTCTTTCATGACCATATCAAGTTTCACTATGAATATCATATTGGCCATCATTTGCTCTTCTAAAAACTCCATCACAATCTCTTGAGAGGCACAATGATTTCTCCACTCTAGTTGCTTGCTTCAAGACTTGATCAACTGAAAACCCAACACATGAGCTTACCATAATCTTGTGTTGAAACCATAACTTCAATTCTTCTATTTGCTTATACTCTCAAGCCCTTGATCCTTAAAAGCCAACATATGTCAATCTTTGAGATCCTCTAACGAACTCCGCCTTGAATATATTTGGTTAGACATTAAAATCAATCTTGATGTCTTAAATATAAATCCCCAAAGACCAACTTGAAACCTCACTGGATATGGGACCTCGAGTGCCAAAACCTAGGTCCCGTGTGCACGGGGGTCAGGGACCCCATGTGCACAAGGTATCCAGACAGTTGACACTCGACCCCGTGCGCACGGGGGTCAGGAGACCCATGCGCACGGGGTATCCAGAGAGGGATACCATGAGGACTTCTTCGAATGTTTCGATGGCATTCTTCCCACATAAATCCAACATGCTTCATGCATCACTGTGGAACATTTCTTCATATATGATTCAATGCACTTGATGCACCATAGGAATTGCCCATGAATACCAAAGCTTAGAGAAAATATATCTTCATATATATGGACTTCATCCTTGATTCCATCTAATATACTTGATGCACCATCTATGGACAATACCTTCAAATATATCTTAGTGAAAACATTAGTCCATAGAGATTGTCATTAATCACCAAAACCACACTTAGGGGCTACATGCCCTTTCAGCCGTAATAGCCTAGCGTAAGTTGCTTGCTTATTTATTTCCTTGTTGTCTTGTTATTTGTTTGGTTGTAGTCAGTGCAGCTCTTTTTCTGCGGTTTGCTAGTGGCCGCAATAACCTATTTTTTTAAACGGGGCCACAATAACCATGGGCAACATACGGACCGTTGTAACCATCGTCCTGCTATCTACTATAGTTACCATGGGCCTCCTACGGGCCTTCTACGAGCCGTAGAATCAATGGGCCTTCTACAGGTCGTATGATCGATTGGCCAAACATGGGTCATACTATTCATGGACCAATAATGGACCGCAATATGGGCCATAAACGGGCTAGAGGGTTTATTGGTCGAATATAATGGGCCATTAATAGGCCGATGAGTATAACAAGTCTAATTCTATCTACAGGCATAATGGGTCATTAATGGGCCGTATTTGACGACGTTTTGAAATGGGCCAACGGATTAAAGGGCCGCAAACGGGCCGACTTTAACCACGGGCTGAATTTGTCCCACAAGCAGAACAGGCCAGTAACTGACCGTAAGTAATCGAATGCTGCAAATGAGCACAAGAATAAATGGGCCCTTAGAAGACCGAAAGATAACACGAGCTGGAAATGACCCAATAAAACAATGGGCCATTAACGGGTATAAGGCGATACACTATTCATTACGGGCCAGTTTCACCATGGGCCTTTAATGGGCCAAGAGTTACAAAGGGCCTCATATGGGTCGGAGGACGTCATGGGCCTAACATGGGCGGAAAATTACAACATGCTAGAATCATATTGGACAGCCCAGATGACACTACTGGGCCTAATTCAGATGGGCCATAATGGGCCATGAGTTAGCGGGTTGTAAATGGGTTATATGCGAACAAGCCATTAACAGGCTTTCTGTGGGCCCGCCTGCCCCTTTTGACCAAGTCAAACGGGCCGCCTTTTGATCTAAATGTGCACTGTTGGGCCCAGCCACGTGTTGATGTATTATAGGCGTGGCCCGTCCATTGGATGGATGCCATCTGTCCAAATGGGGAGCTGACACGTGTTTCCTCCGGCCAATGAGAATTTTACACGTGGAAAATCGCCATTGGTTGTTGCTGTTAACGGGTTATCATATCCAAAACCGGACCCGATAGCTTAACGGCAACCCGTTATGGTGGATGCCACGTGTCGGTTACCCTTGACGAAAGCACTTCCGTGACACGTCATTTATCGTCATGGAAGTGGGCACTTCCGTGATGATAATTTGAGTATTGTCATGGAACACTTCTACGACAGCACAGGTACGACTATCTTGATTTTGTCATAAAATCGTCATGGATGTATATGCATGACAGAAAACGTGACCTACTGTGACAAATATGTATCATCATAGAAGTGTTTTTTTGTAGTGTTACCTTCTGAGTCTTATGCAACGTGACACCGCAATACTCTTCTGTAGTATTTGAGTTCTTATTGACTAAAGCAAGTTTGAAGCCTTTGCACTTCCGTTCATCTTTTATTTTCTAGCCTCTACGGTGCCATGCATTGCCCACTCTCACAGTGAGACTTGGCGCACACTAAGCAGGTACATCCAAACCCATGGGAGGCATAAAAATACCCCGTCTGAACAAAATAGCCACCATACCTACCTACATGGCATTTTCATAGCCATTTCGAGCATATCGCCATGCCATATTACATTACATGATTAGGTCCATGTTTTCATTTGCCTTGCATGATTATAGTATGGCTAGCTCGATATTTTCATAACTTGTCCATTTTTTATACCTATGCTATGCTGGATCATTGCACATGCTAGTACACTGCTGGAGGCATTCATCATAGAGTTTCTCTCATGATTCAGTTTTGACTTATGATTAAATTACGCTGAAGTGAGTCATTGTAAGTTGTTGTTCCTACCAAAAAAATAGACATAATATGCACCACGGAGAGGTGCCACAAAAAAGAGAAAAAAAGAAAAAAAGGAAAAAGGAAAAAGGAAAGGAAGAGAGAAGGATCAACACCATTATTGTTTTAGTATACCTTGTGCTTCAAAGTGGCACCACTTCATGCATTGTCAAGTAGAAGTTTCATGAGCTTCATGTTTCATACTAGTGGGGAACCTACATTATAGAACTTTGCTTGTATATTCCAATGACGAGCATCCTCAATAGCTCGAGGTCTTCATAAGAAAACAAGTTGGACGCACCCCCACTTAGTCCTTTGGAGAACTTTCACATATTCATAGCTCTATGTGCATCCTAGTTGCATGGTGATCCCTACTCCTTGCTTGACATCGATCATAAGACCTTCTCCATAGCCTAGTGGATAGCTGCGTTGATGCAAAACTTTCTTTGTTTTTGACTTCTCAAAACCCCAACCATTTTCTGTTTTTCCCTTAGGTGCGAGGCATAGGCTTGCGCTCAGTGTTGCATAGGTAGTTGAGTGGTCGAATAAAGCAGACATGCGATCTTGCTATTGTACCTGGTAAGCCTCGGGTTGGTGAGCGGCCGCTAATGCTTGATTTCTTTTGTCTATGATAGTTATTGTTGTGTTCCTAAGATAATATTGACCATCTCTCTAAACCTTTGGTAATGGAAATTTGGGCGCCACAAAAATATTTTCATGTATCTTGACCTCCATGGCAATGGAACTAAGAGGATAACTTTTATTACTCCCTTGCTGGTTAATTTTTGCATGCTTGCACGATGAACATGGACACTTTTGGGGTTTGGTTCAATGTATACTTTAGAGTTGGTAGGATGAGCTTTTGGGAGTCAACCTTCTTACTCGAGAACAATCAAGGTTTAAGTGTGGGGAGGTGATGGCTCTATATTTTATGCATTGTTAGAGCTCATTTGTTGCATGTTCTCTTCATGTATTATGTCCCATTGAACCAAATAGTTGTCCATTATGCATGATTACCGGTATTTACACTTTTCCTTGTGAGCATTGCACATATAGTATTTTATTTTGTTTTTATTAATTTTCTTTCTTTTCTTGTGTCTAGAGGTATTTTGGAGCAACCTAGGACCAATCACGACGAAAGGACCAACGATGGGTTCAATACGGAGTCACCCAGGGGCCAAACTTAGCCATTCCATAGGTTGAAAAAAGTGATCACCCCCCCCCCCCCCGTTCTCCAAATCAATATCTACGACCAGGAATGGATCGACGTCATTCATATGAATCCAACGAGCCCAAGAACGTCAAATTTCGAGTTCATACAAAGAAATGGGGGTCGTTTTACTAGAGAAGGTCAGAATAAAAGACGGTGTTTCATGCCAACGTGGCCGCTCGTTTCGCTGGTCGTATGATGTGCACACAGATCCGAAAATTGCCTCTCCAGACGGGATTATTAACTGATTTCTTCCCCATTCGATCCCACGAGATCTTTGCTCGTAAAGAAAAAACTGGAAGAGGATAAAGCTCATCCAGAGCCCTTGGATGCATCACATCAAGGGAGGAGGCTAGGGAGACATTTTATATATCATCTACAACCCTAGCCGTCGTCTACACCACGCCATTCACCAAGAACACATCCATCTCCATCTCCATTGCTGCTCCATCACCACCATAGAGGAAGGGACAATATCAAGGGAAGAAGAGAGCGCTCCACCATCAAGAGCACCGACCTTGGGGCCGATGCCATCTCCACCGCGTCGGCACCTCCATCGACGCCGCCCCCTTCATCACCACCGGCGCCGCCATGCCTTCTCCCTTCACCGACTCTAGGCTGGCTTGTAACTTGACTCTCTCCTTTATGTTTGAGTAGATATATTTCTTATCAAGGATACAAATGAACTACTTTATGATTAGAATCATTATGATTCCTAAGTGATCCAATATGCTCTTGTTCATGTTCAAGTTAGTACTGTCGTGAGTGTTGAGAGGAGGTCTCACTCGCACTTTTGCCGTGATTGGCCGTGGAGGAACTATGGTCGTTGTACGGGTTAGGATGATGAGGGAATTTGAGGTGATACTGAAACCTCACTTCCTTAATTGACTGTTTGTGATAACCGGCATGGGGAAGCAAACGGTTGGTGGCGTATGTGGCATGAAGTCTACTTTAGAGTAGAACATGTTATGTACTAGGGAGTGGCCACTTATGCATATGAAGGGTGGATAGACGATACGAAAGAGAGCGTTTGCTCTGCACTACTTGCACGGGTCATATTTGTGGTGATGACTCCAGAGTCCTACAGAACACTTTGCTACTCAAGCACCTTCATCACTAACATAGTATATTTTATTACTGTTTACCTTCTTATTCGTAATTTAGTTAAACACCATTTTTATCTAGTTTCCGTAGCAAGTTATACAGTATACTATTTCCAAACTCCAGTTTGGGTGCGTACGTGGCCGCATAAAGTGACAACGTAGTTGTGGGGTCTGTGATGCCTTCCAATCAGCTCCTTGCGGGTGCAACACTTATCACGAAAGTGCTACAACAGCCATGTGCACTTGCAGGTATCAGATGTTTACTTACATACATGCTCTACATTTTTTGTATACAACTAAAAGAATGTTTCACATTTTTAAATACATATATAACATTTTAACACATTTTTTAAAAATACACATTGGAAATTTTTCTAAATAGTAAAACATTTTTTCTGAACTATGCACTTTCTATATTGTCAAAAAAAAAATTCTGAAAATGTCATGAACACATTTTTGAAACAAGTTAACATTTTTTAAATGTAACAAATTTTCAATGTATGAATCTTTTTTTAATTACACGTACATTCTTTCACAATGTATACCATTTTTTAAATGTCACATGCATTATTCTAAAACATTTTTCGTGCACATGATTAAGATTTTTCATACACAAGAATAAAATTTCATGTAAAGTATTTTATGTAATATAGGGTCATCCTATTCGTCACCCTGGATGAGGATTAGTTATTCTTCACCCTCTCTCTATTCTGTCATCAATGCACCGTATTTCTACGTTTCGTAAATTTTGTCTTATTTCATACACTAAAAGAGAAGGTAAGAAAATATGTACTCGCCGTAAAAAATATTTTATGTTATGTAAAATTACGAATGTAAAAACATAGTGTAAAACATACATAAAAAATGTGATTTTTCTGGTTTTATAACCTATATTTTTTGTTTTTTATAACAAATTTTACATATTAAAACAATATGCATGTAACTATTTATATTCTAAACGTAATGTATTTAGGAAGCGATTGTAAGATTACTATATATATATATATATATATATATATAATATTTTGAAATAAAAAGAAAAGGTAAATAAAAAAGGAAAAACCAAAATGTGAATAAAAAAGAAAGAAAAAATTAAACGATGTAAACATGATGATGAGCCATGCTAGGACTCGCCAATCCCTATTAGGCGCTGCAAGCACCGGTTCAGGGCATTTTCGTACGGGGCGCACAACCCCACCATGGGGCTAGGCTCGTAGTGGGCTGGCCCATATACGTTCGGTCTTTTTCCTTTGTTTTTTCATATTTTTTTTCTCTTTCTTTTCTGGTTTCCATTTTTTTTCCTTTTTTTCTGAACAATTTTGAAATTCGTGGATTTTCCCCCAAAATTCATGAACTTCTTAAAAAATCCGTGAATGTTTTAGGCCCAGGTATAGTTCACGTATTATTAATTTCTGCATGATCCATGACCCACATCTGGCTACCAGTAACATGAGAGAGCAACTAGTTGACGAGCGCTCCTTCGGGAGCCTCGCAACGATCAGCATCATTTGACGCTCTCAGCCGCCCGCCACATGTCGCGCTTTGGACGCTCTGTTTGAATTTTATTTTTTATTTTTCCGCGCGCGTTTTCAGCTTTTTAAACGTTTTTTTTGGGTTTTCTCGACATTTTGGTTTTTCACCGGTCTTCCTTAGCAACGTGTTTTCTTTTTTCCCCTTTCACAGGAGTCATGGTTTTGTTTTCGCAAGATTCACGGTTGTGCCTCTTGGATATGAAAAAAGCGTTTTCTGTCTTTTTCCTTCTGCGAGAGACACGTATTTGCTTCTGCGAGAGGCACGATTTTGCTTTCGCGGGAGGCACAGCCATGCCTCTCGGAAACAGAAAAAAGAATGTATTTTCTGTTTTTTTTTTCTTCCGCGAGAGGCACGATTGTGCTTTCGAGAGAGGCACGGCCGTGCCTCTCGCAAACTGAAAAAAGAATGCATTTATTATTTTTTTACTTCCGCGAGAGCCACGGCCGCGCCTCTCGGAAACGGAAAAAATACGCGTTTTTTTATTTTTCTTTTCTTTTATGAGAGGCATGTTTTGCTTTCGCGAGAGGCTCCTCAAAAACGAAAAAACGGCGTATTTTTTCCTTCCGCGAGAGACACGGTTGTGATTTCGCAAGAGACAAGGGTGTGCCTCTTTTGGAAAAGGAAAAAACCCGTGCTCCCGGTTCAGTTTTTTCATCTGGTTTTTTTCGTGAAAAAAAATCATCAAAATCTATCAACATGGGACCTAGTTTTGAAGATCTCGACGCGAGGAATCCAACAATAAAAACGGTTCAAGATTTGGGCCCACGGTTTAAGAGAAAAAACATTTTAAATAAACATATCTATGAAAAAAAGGAAAACCCTCGGATTGCAACAAATGGCGCAAATGCAGCGCCACTTTATAGCAGAGTGATCTTTCCAATGAGTACTCCTCAATTAGTGATTTCAGTAACATGAAGCCGTAAGGCATGAAATATCTCATTTGATGCTCACAGGTGAGCAAGCAAGCAGCGACGCGATGGGCCGGCCCAGTTTTTGAGCGTACAACCGCAACTAGCCAGCCTGTGTTTTTTTACTGTTTTTTCTGTTTCTGTTTCTTTTTCTTCTTTTTCATTTCTTTTGTTTTTTCTGTTTCTGTTTCTTTTTCTTCTTTTTCATTTCTTTTGTTTTTTTCTGTTGACAACCCGTCGGCCCCCGAGCACCTCTAGGCCACAAAATAGCCCTTAGATCCAGAGGCCGTTCCAGTTTCACTTGTACCAATCCTAAATAAGCCTCTTGTGGTTTTGTCGCACAACTTCGACTTATAATTATTTACAGTCCACCTACTACCTAGGGCTAGTTACACTTCATGATCTTGTTTTCCATCCCGACCTGCATCACTGGATTTTTAGATTGGATTTTCTGGTGGTAGCACTTAATCCTCACATAATGCAAATTACTTAATCCTCACTCTGTATCAGTTAAGTAACTATGCTGTAGCATTCTTCAAGGTAAAACAAGCATTCAAATTCGCACTCTGATTGTATTTTCTTAACTATGTTGTAGCATTTGTTTCCAAGGTAACACAAGCATTCAAATTTGCACTCTGATTATAATTTCTTACCTGTGCAGTAAGACTTGTTTTCAAGGTAACACAAGCATTGAAATTCGCACATGTTTATTCAGTATTGTGACGAAGTGGCTGCAGTGTTCATGCTTAGAAAATGCTGTCACAATCAAATTGCTTAACCCTTTCAGTATCTAAGTTCCTGATATAATCATATATTCTTGTAGACAATCTAACGACTCCATCAGGACGTCGCTGTGATTAACAGCCTCCAACACGGTCAATCTTCTAGTGCAGAAGAAAGAAATGGGAAATCAATAATGGCTCGGAAGCAAAACTCAAATGCGACCAGAGACAACTGCCCCACGCGCTGCCCTGGAGCGCCTCGACGTACATGCCCGCCCGGTCCCTGACGGGGTCTAGCTCGGCCACCGTCATCAGCGCCTGTTGGCAACTGAGTACCGCCCACTCCTGCAGCTACCATAATATTGCCTAAAAAATATACGTATATTTATACCATAATATTGCCTAAAGAAAAACAAAACTGAGACGATGAGGGGAAATAATTTCAAAGCACATTACTAACATGACCCAACATGCAAAATAACCATCAATAATACTCTGTAGACATATTTTTAAGCCATACCAACACAGCTGGATATCATAATGCATCTTTAGACAAATTCACAGGCAATGTATTTTTTTTCGGCCACATAGATCATCAATACCGGATCAGGCACGAGACACATCAAGCAGAAGCAAAATATACATATATGTAAGCATCAGCAGTACAGAAATTCAGAGAATGAAATAGGAGAGATGATTCTTGTGATGGATTACAATGTGACATAATGATCAATGGAGTTACTCCTGTTTCAGCTTGCTCAACAAGAAGGTTGCAAATGGCATCACACATTGCCTGAAAGACATTAATCAAGCACATCTCAGATGATACACCAAATACCGTTCTTTGTTAAAGATGCATAAACAATGGGATTGCCCTTACCAAAATTCAACATAGTAAGCTTGATACAAATTACTGTATCATGAATAGGATATTTAAGACCAGAACACAAAAGAGTTGCTGTTACATGCATATGCAAAAAACTAAGCTCTAAAATTTATAGAGATGCTATTCTCTTGCTAAGCTCTTAAATTTTTCTCCCGGAACAGAGATACTATTCTCTTACTAAGCTCTTAAATTTATACACAGTTTTGATAGAAACATGTGATACGTCCCTTGCTTATTGCTGATACTGCAACTGCAGTTTATATGAGTCTACTTTGTGCTTCCATACACCTGTTATGAAGCATTCATCTTGACAAAAAATACAAAGGATGACATATGACTCTTCTACCAATTCTAGAACTTGTTCCTTTCTAAACCAAGCATCAATCAAAAAGTCATGTCAAATTTGAACCAAAACACAAATCAAACATCATACAGAGAGGGAGAGAGGTCAGAGGGGAGGGAAGGACTGCGAGCAGGTCACCTAAGGTAGATCACGAGCGCCAAAATCCTACATGAGGCAGCATGGTGCAGAACAAACTATCGGGAAATTCGTGGATGCCATAATACTTAGAAATGATGCCTGAAATGTAAAGGTTGCCTAATTTTTTTTTTCATCTAAAGCACTTTTAAATCTAAAACAACGGAATATAGATAGCAGGGAGATGAGAATGTATTCTTAAACTCATAAACCAGGAACACTAACTGGGCTTACACACGATGCCTACACTTGAAAACCCGATGATTATTTTCTGCAGAAAAATCACACAATGAAATGGTATCAATGCATCATATGGGGAAATTGCAAATGATAGGGTGGAAGTGGAGAAACCAATCACATACCTTGGCATTGACAAACTTGTCTATCCCAAAAGTTTGTAAGCATAGAGCTCTTCTATCTGAACCAAAACCCAATCAACAACACAAGAGTCTAGAGTCCGCAATGTGTGCACCGCCTAGAACTTGGGCCTCACTGCTTCATCCTTCCGCCGCTAGCCTAATGACCGTCCCTACTCCACCCCCGCCGTGAAGTCCCTGTTGCCCTGGTCTCCCACGGCGGCGACATGCGTCTAATCCGGGCAAGGGGACAAGCAATGGGGAGGCGAGGAGGAAAATAAGAGGTACAAGAGGAGCCGGGATAGGAGGTGGAGATGGATGATGGACGATGGTGGAGGAGGGACAGATGTGGTGGTTGTGATGGGAGGCTAGGGTTCAAATGGGGTTTGCATGCAGTAGTGGAGACGCCCACGATGAGCCGCACGACGCCAATAGGGAGAAAGGACGAGCCCACCGGTCATAATACTGAAAACTAACCGTGCGGTGAAAACTGGCAGAACAATCTGATTGCCATGACAAACTAGTTGACCAAAAGCAGCTCTATCGAATGGCCAACCAAGCTTCAATCTGGGTGAGCACCGGGAGGCCGAGTTGGCGAGCCTCATTATAGGTTAGAATGTTGATGACATGGTTTGTCATCTTCATCACTCTCTATATGACTCTAAGCAAACCCCTTGTGCCTGGTTTAAGCGCTTCGCCTCAGTGGTGATTGCGCTTGGTTTTTGGCAAGTGCTCATGATCCAACACTTTTGGTCAACCATTCAACTTGTGGTCGAAAACTTCTACATGTCGATCATCACTGGCGATGACTCTAAGTACATTGCCTTTGTGAAGGCTCGTCATAGTGAATTTCTTATGTATGATCTTAGTCCTCTTCCCTACTTCCTTGAGATTGAGGATTCTTCTACCTCTAATGCCTTCTTTATTTCCTGCACTTTCGATCCACCATTCAACTTGTGGTCGAACACTTCTACATGTCGATCATCACTGGCGATGAAGTACATTGCGTTTATGAAGGCTGGTCAGAGTGAATTTGTTATGTGTGATCTTCGTCCTCTTCGCTACTTCCTTGGGATTGAGGTTTCTTCTACCTCTAATGGCTTCTTTATTTCATGCACTTTCGGTCCACCATTCAACTTGTGGTCGAACACTTCTACATGTCGATCATCACTGGCGATGAAGTACATTGCCTTTGTGAAGGCTCATTAGATTGAGTTTCTTATGTATGATCTTGGTCCTCGTCGCTACTTTCTTGAGCTCTTGCTCATGTTGCTTTTACTGATGAGCGCACTATTGAGACTCCTATAAAGTCAACATCCACATTTGTGTCCACCTCCGCTCCCTGCCAGTCTGGATGGGCATCCTTTGCATTGCTGCGGGTTGCTATGGGCGTTGTCTAAATCCGACATCCCGTGTCCCCTTGTTGTGCAACACCATAACCCCATGATCGAGCACCACCAATGGCGAGCACGAGCTCAGGCAGTCGACGCGTACCTGGATTATGCACAGGACGAGCCGACAACAGACGCTACCTAAAGCCGGGACCAAGGGCACATAGTAGGAGAACCTGGGGTGCTTACTCAAGTGCGTGTCCCACAACCCGCAAACAAGAGAAGAACACCAATCCGGATCGGCAAGATATAGAGAGTTCACATGCACGTGGGATGCTAGATCAAGTCCCTCTGCTGCCACCGTCGCCAGTCTCTGCCTCTATTGCCTTGTCTACCAATTATTATTTTCAGTAGTGGCATCATCGCCTTGGGTGACTTGCGATCTCTCATCCTTAGTTTGACGTGGTCTTCTTGGATTCGTATCCTACAATGTCTCTAAACCGTCAAGGTTGTCGGCTTGGTAAACAGGTCCAATTACCTTATACTCATAGCAAGACAGTGTCTCAGCCACCTTTCGACCTTGTCCACTCTGATGTCGGTGGTCCATCTCCCTTTGCCTCCAAAGGAGGTCATCACTTGGATATATACTTTATTTCTTCTCGTAGTGAGGTCTTATCTATAAGGGTTTTGCTGCCATGCTTCATACTCAATTCTATATGCCTATTCGTGTGTTCTGTGATGACTCTGGTGGAGAGTATATCTCCCAAGTTGTTGCATGGAATCCTTGCTGAGCAGGGTACTCTTGCATTCAGTTCCCTTATCCATGTGCACATGCTCAGAATGCGGTGGCCGAGCGCAACCATCGTCACCTTCTTGAGACGACTCGTCCATTGATGGTCACTGCCTCTCTTCCCTCGGACTTTTGGGCCGAGTCTATCTCCACTTCCATCCATCCCATCAACCATCAGCAAGTGCTCTGCAGGGTGGCACTACTTTCGAGCATCTATTCGACCGTTTCCCGATTATTAAGCGCTTCAATTATTTGGTTGTGTTTGCTATGTCCTTGCCCCACGTGAACGCACTAAACTGACTGCTCAGTCCGTTGTGTGTGTCTTCTTAGGACACGACGATGAGCATAAGGGATACCGCTATTGGGATCATGTAGGTCGTCTGATGCCTATTTCTCAGGATATAACTTCTGATGAGTCTCGTCCCTACCAGCCTCGTCCATCTTCCTCGACGTTTTTAGTGGAGTCTTTCCATAATTTTCCCGACACTCCTATCACTCGTGTTGGGCCCAAATCCATTCATCATACTTCTCCTGCTTCTCCGATTATTGCAGATCCAATGCCATCGTCTCCTATGATTTCCTCACCTCGCTTATCACGAGATTCTACAACATCATCACCGGTGGCTTCCTTGTTGTCTCCATGACCTTACTTTATCCCGATGATTCCAGCACATATTCTTCCATCTTTTCCTCACTTTTATACACATCGTTCGCGTGTTGTGGATGTGTCTACTGATGTGCCATCTTATCGTAAGGTTGTTCATCCCGAATGGCTGCATGTGATGGCATCGAAGATTCATGCTCCTGTCCGCATCGGCACGTGAAATCTCATTTCCCTCCTCATGCTCGTCTCATCACTTGTAAGTGGGTCTACAAGGTTAAGACTGGTAATTCTCTTGGGCGTTACAAAGCTTGTCTAGTGGTGAGAACATGGTCATAACTATGATGGGACATTTGCTCCTATATGGCCCACATGACCACTCTTCGCACACTTCTCAATGTGGCTTCTATTCGTTGATGGTTTGTCTCTCTTGATGTCAAGAATGTCTACACGTAGCCACCACCCGGGTTCTCTTCCTGATGGCGTGGTTTGTCGTCTTCATCACTCTCTATATGGACCTAAGCAAACCCCTCGTGCCTGGTTTGAGCGCTTCCCCTCAATTGTGATTGTGGCTGGTTTTTGGTGAGTGCTCATGATCCTACACTATCGGTCCACCATTCATCTTGTGGTCGAACACTTCTACATGTTGATCATCACTGGCGATGACTCAAGTACATTGCCTTTGTGAAGCCGTCATAGTTAATTTTTTATGTATGATCTTGGTCCTCTTCGCTAATTCCTTGAGCTTGAGGTTTTTTCTACCTCTAATGACTTCTTTATTTCCTGCATTTTCGGTCCACCATTCAACTTGTGGTCAAACAATTCTACATGTCGATCATTACTGGCGATGACTCTAAGTACATTGCCTTTGTGAAGGCTTGTCATAGTGAATTTCTTATTTCTTTGTCATAGTTCTCCGTCCTCTTCACTACTTCCTTGAGATCTTCATGCTCGTGCTACTCTTACTCATGAGTGCACAATTGAGACTCCTATGAAGTCAGCATCCACCTTTGTGTCCACCTCCGCTCCGTGTCAGTCTGGATGGGCATCCTTTGCCTTGCTGCGGGTTGCTATGGGCTCTGTCTCAATCCCACATCCCGTGTTCCCTTGTTGTGCGACACCATAACCGCACACTCGAGCACCACCAATGGTGAGCAGGACCTCGGACAGTCGACGCGTACCTGGATTATGCATGGGACGAGCCGACAACAGGCGCTACCTAAAGCCGGGGCCAAGGGCACACGGTAGGAGAACCTGGGGTGCTTAATCAAGTGCGTGTCCCACAACCCGCAAACAAGAGAAGAGCACCAATCCGGATCGACAGGGTGCGGAGAATGCACATGCATGTGGGATGCAGGATCAAGTCCCTCTCCTGCCACCGTCGACAGTCTCTGCCTCTGTTGCCTTATCTACCAATTATTATTTTCAGCAGTGGCATCATCGCCTTAGGTCACTTGTGATCTCTCATCCTTAGTTTGACGTGGTCTTCCATGATTCGTATTCGACGATGTCTCTAAACCGTCAAGGTTGTCGGCTTGGTAAACAGGTTCAATTACCTTATACTCATAGAAGGACAATGTCTCAGCCACCTTTCTACCTTGTTCACTCTGATGTTGATGGTCCATCTCCCTTTGCCTCCATAGGAGGTCATCACTTGGATATATACTTTATTTCTTTTCGTACTGAGGTCTTATCTATAAGGGTTTTGTTGTCATGATTCATACTTAATTCTATACGCCTATTCATGTGTTCCATGATGACTCTGGTGGAGAGTATATCTCCCAAGCTGTTGTGTGGAATCCTTGCTGAGCAGGGTACTCTTGCATTCGGTTCTCTTATCCATGTGCACATGCATAGAATGGCGTGGCCGAGCGCAACCATCGTCACCTTCTTTAGACGGCTCGTCCGTTGATGGTCACTATCTCTCTTCCCTCGCACTTTTGGGCCGAGTTTGTCTCCACTTCCATCTATCTCATCAACCATCAGCAAGTGCTCTACAGGGTGGCACTACTTTCGAGCATCTATTCGACCGTTTCCCGATTATTAAGCGCTTCAATTGTTTCGTTGTGTATGCTATGTCCTTGCCCCACGTGAACGCACTAAACTGACTGCTCCGTCCGTTGTGTGTGTCTTCATAGGATACAACGATGAGCATAAGGGATACTGCTATTGGGATCATGTAGGTCGTCTGATGCCTATTTCTCAGGATATAACTTCTGATGAGTCTCGTCCCTACCAGCCTCGTCCATCTTCCTCGACGTTTTCAGTGGAGTCTTTCCATAATTTTCCCGACACTCCTCTCACTCGTGTTGGGCCCAAATCCATTCATCGTACTTCTCCTGCTTCTTTGATTATTGCAGATCCAATGCCATCATCTCCTATGATATCCTCACCTCGCTTATCACGAGATTCTACAACAACATCACCGGTGGCTTCCTTGTTGTCTCCATGACCTTACTTTATCTCGATGATTCCAGCACATATTCTTCCATATTTTCCCCACTTTTATACACATCGATCGCGTGTTGTGGATGTTTCTACTGATGTGCCATCTTATCGTAAGGTTGTTCATCCCGAATGGCTGCATGTGATGGCATCGAAGATTGATGCTCTTGTCCGCATCGGCACGTGAAATCTCATTTCCTCCTCATGCTCGTCTCATCACTTGTAAGTGGGTCTACAGGGTTAAGGCTGGTGATTCTCTTGGGCGTTACAAAGTTGTCTAGTGGTGAGAACATGGTCATGACTACGATGAGACATTTACACCTATATGGCCCACATGACCACTCTTCGCACAATTCTCAATGTGGCTTCTATTCGTCGATGGTTTGTCTCTCTTGATGTCAAGAATGTCTACACGTAGCCACCACCCGGGTTCTCTTCCTGATGGCGTGGTTTGTCGTCTTCATCACTCACTATATGGACCTAAGGAAACCCCTCGTGCCTGGTTTGAGCGCTTCCCCTCAATTGTGATTGCGGCTGGTTTTTGGCGAGTGCTCATGATCCTGCACTTTCGGTCCACCATTCAACTTGTGGTCGAACACTTCTACATGCTGATCATCACTGGCGACGACTCAAGTACATTGCCTTTGTGAAGGCTAGTCATAGTTAATTTCTTATGTATGATCTTGGTCCTCTTCGCTACTTCCTTGAGCTTGAGGTTTCTTCTACCTCTAATGACTTCTTTATTTCCTGCATTTTCGGTCCACCATTCAACTTGTGGTCGAACACTTCTACATGTCGATCATTACTCGCGATGACTCTAAGTACATTGCCTTTGTGAAGGCTTGTCATAGTGAATTTCTTATTTCTTCGTCATAGTTCTCCGTCCTGTTCGCTACTTCCTTGAGATCTTCATGCTCGTGCTACTCTTACTAATGAGTGCACAATTGAGACTCCTATGAAGTCAACATCCACCTTTGTGTCCACCTCTGCTCTGTGTCAGTCTGCATGGGCATCTTTGCCTTGCTGCGGATTGCTATGGGCTCTGTCTCAATCCCACATCTCGTGTTCCCTTGTTGTGCGACACCATAACCGCACGCTCGAGCACCACCAATGGTGAGCATGAGCACGGACAGTCGACGCGTACCTGGATTATGCACGGGACGAGCCGATGACAGGCGCTACCTAAAGCCGAGGCCAAGGGCACACAGTAGGAGAACCTAGGGTGCTTAATCAAGTGTGTGTCCCATGAACCGCAAACAAGAGAAGAGCACCAATCCGGATCGACAGGGTGCGGAGAGTGCACAGCATGTGGGATGCTAGATCAAGTCCCTCTGCTACCACCAACGACAGTCTCTGCCTCTGCTGCCTTGTCTACGAATTATTATTTTTAGCACTGGCATCATCGCCTTGGGTCACTTGTGATCTCTCATCCTTAGTTTGACGTGGTCTTCCATGATTCGTATCCGACGATGTCTCTAAACCGTCAAGGTTGTCGGCTTGGTAAACAGGTTCAATTACCTTATACTCACAGAAGGATAGTGTCCCAGCCACCTTTCTACCTTGTTTACTCTAATGTCGGTGGTCCATCTCCCTTTGCCTCCATAGGAGGTCATCACTTGGATATATACTTTATTTCTTTTCGTAGTGAGGTCTTATCTATAGGGGTTTTGTTGTCATGGTTCATACTTAATTATATACGCCTATTCATGTGTTCCATGATGACTCTGGTGGAGAGTATATCTCCCAAGCTGTTGTGTGGAATCCTTGCTGAGCAGGGTACTATTGCATTCGGTTCTCTTATCCAGGTGCACATGCATAGAATGGCGTGGCCGAGCGCAACCATCGTCACCTTCTTGAGATGGCCTGTCCATTGATGGTCACTGCCTCTCTTCCCTCGCACTTTTGGGCTGAGTCTGTCTCCACTTCCATCTATCTCATCAACCATCAGCAAGTGCTCTGCAGGGTGGCACTACTTTCGAGCATCTATTCGACCGTTTCTCGATTATTAAGCGCTTCAATTGTTTCTTGTGTTTGCTATGTCCTTGCCCCACATGAACACACTAAACTGACTGCTCAATCCGTTGCGTGTGTCTTCTTAGGATACAACGATGAGCATGAGGGATACCGCTATTGGGATCATGTAGGTCGTCTGATGCCTATTTCTCAGGATATAACTTCTGATGAGTCTCGTCCCTACCAGCCTCGTCCATCTTCCTCGACGTTTTCAGTGGAGTCTTTCCATAATTTTCCCAACACTCCTATCACTCGTGTTGGGCCCGAATCCATTCATCGTACTTCTCCTGCTTCTCCGATTATTGTAGATCCAATGCCATCATCTCCTATGATTTCCTCACCTCGCTTATCACGAGATTCTACAACATCATCACCGGTGGCTTCCTTGTTGTCTCCATGACCTTACTTTATCCCGATGATTCCAGCACATATTCTTCCATCTTTTCCTCACTTTTATGCACATCGTTCGCGTGTAGCGGATGTGTCTACTGATGGGCCATCTTATCGTAAGGTTTTTCATCCCGAATGGCTGCATGTGATGGCATCGAAGATTGATACTCTTGTCTGCATCGGCACGTGAAATCTCATTTCCCTCCTCATGTTCGTCTTATCACTTGTAAGTGGGTCTACAAGGTTAAGACTGGTGATTCTCTTGGGCGTTACAAAGCTTTTCTAGTGGTGAGAACATGGTCATGACTACGATGGGACATTTGCTCCTATATGGCCCACATGACCACTCTTCGCACACTTCTCAACGTGCCTTCTATTCGTCGATTGTTTGTCTGTCTTGCTGTCAAGAATGTCTACACGTAGCCACCACCAGGGTTCTCTTCCTGATGGCGTGGTTTGTCGTCTTCATCACTCTCTATATGGACCTAAGAAAACCCCTCGTGCCTGGTTTGAGCGCTTCCCCTCAATTGTGATTGTGGCTGGTTTTTGGCGAGTGCTCATGATCCTGCACTTTCGGTCCACCATTCAACTTGTGGTCGAACACTTCTACATGTTGATCATCACTGGCGATGACTCAAGTACATTGCCTTTGTGAAGGCTAGTCATAGTTAATTTCTTATGTATGATCTTGGTCCTCTTCGCTACTTCCTTGAGCTTGAGGTTTCTTCTACCTCTAATGACTTCTTTATTACCTGCATTTTCGGTCCACCATTCAACTTGTGGTCGAACACTTCTACATGTCGATCATTACTGGCGATGACTCTAAGTACATTGCCTTTGTGAAGGCTTGTCATAGTGAATTTCTTATTTCTTCGTCATAGTTCTCCGTCCCCTTCGCTACTTCCTTGAGATCTTCATGCTCGTGCTACTCTTACTAATGAGTGCAGAATTGAGACTCCTATGAAGTCAACATCCACCTTTGTGTCCACCTCCGCTCCGTGTCAGTCTGGATGGGCATCCTTGGCCTTGATGCGGGTTGCTATGGGCTCTGTCTCAATCCCACATCCCGTGTTCCCTTGTTGTGCGACACCATAACTGCACGCTCGAGCACCACCAATGGTGAGCAGGAGCTCAGAAAGTCGACGCGTACCTGGATTATGCACGGGACGAGCCGACGACAGGCGCTACCTAAAGCCGGGGCCAAGGGCACACAGTAGGAGAACCTGGGGTGCTTAATCAAGTCCGTGTCCCACAACCCGCAAACAAGAGAAGAGCACCAATCCGGATTGACAGGGTATGGAGAGTACACAGGCATGTGGGATGCTGGATCAAGTCCCTCTGCTGCCACCGTCGACGGGCTATGCCTCTGTTGCCTTGTCTACCAATTATTATTTTCAGTAGTGGCATCATCGCCTTGGGTCACTTGTGATCTCTCATCCTTAGTTTGACATGGTCTTCCATGATTCGTATTCGATGATGTCTCTAAACCGTCAAGGTTGTTGGCTTGGTAAACAGGTTCAATTACCTTATACTCATAGAAGGACAGTGTCTCAGCCACCTTTCTACCTTGTTCACTCTGATGTCGATGGTCCATCTCCCTTTGCCTCCATAGGAGGTCATCACTTGGATATATACTTTATTTCTTTTCATAGTGAGGTCTTATCTATAAGGGTTTTGTTGTCATGATTCATACTTAATTCTATACGCCTATTCATGTGTTCCATGATGACTCTGGTGGAGAGTATATCTCCCAAGCTGTTGTGTGGAATCCTTGCTGAGCAGGGTACTCTTGCATTCGGTTCTCTTATCCATGTGCACATGCATAGAATGGCGTGGCCGAGCGCAACCATCGTCACCTTCTTTAGACGGCTTGTCCGTTGATGGTCACTGTCTCTCTTCCCTCGCACTTTTGGGCCGAGTTTGTCTCCACTTCCATCTATCTCATCAACCATCAGCAAGTGCTCTGCAGGGTGGCACTACTTTCGAACATCTATTCGACCGTTTCCCGATTATTAAGCGCTTCAATTGTTTCGTTGTGTTTGCTATGTCCTTGCCCCACGTGAACGCACTAAACTGACTGCTCTGTCCATTGTGTGTGTCTTCTTAGGATACAACGATGAGCATAAGGGATACCGCTATTGCGATCATGTAGGTCGTCTGATGCCTATTTCTCAGGATATAACTTCTGATGAGTCTCGTCCCTACCAGCCTCGTCCATCTTCCTCGATGTTTTCAGTGGAGTCTTTCCATAATTTTCCCGACACTCCTATCACTCGTGTTGGGCCCAAATCCATTCATCGTACTTCTCCTACTTCTTTGATTATTGCAGATCCAATGCCATCATCTCCTATGATATCCTCACCTCGCTTATCACGAGATTCTGCAACAACATCGCCGGTGGCTTCCTTGTTGTCTCCATGACCTTACTTTATCCCGATGATTCCAGCACATATTCTTCCATCTTTTCCTCACTTTTATACACATCGATCGCGTGTTGTGGATGTGTCTACTGATGTGCCATCTTATCGTAAGGTTGTTCATCCCGAATGGCTGCATGTGATGGCATCGAAGATTGATGCTCTTGTCCGCATCGGCACGTGAAATCTCATTTCCTCCTCATGCTCGTCTCATCACTTGTAAGTGGGTCTACAAGGTTAAGGCTGGTGATTCTCTTGGGCGTTACGAAGCTTGTCTACTGGTGAGAACATGGTCATGACTACGATGGGACATTTGCTCCTATATGGCCCACATGACCACTCTTCGCACACTTCTCAATGTGCCTTCTACTCGTTGATGGTTTGTCTCTCATGATGTCAAGAATGTCTACACATAGCCACCACCCGGGTTCTCTTACTGATGGCGTGGTTTGTCGTCTTCATCACTCTCTATATGGACCTAAGCAAACCCCTCGTGCCTGGTTCGAGCGCTTCCCCTCAATTGTGATTGCGGCTGGTTTTTGGCGAGTGCTCATGATCCCGCACTTTCGGTCGACCATTCAACTTGTGGTCGAACACTTCTACATGTTGATCATCACTGGCGACGACTCAAGTACATTGCCTTTGTGAAGGCTATTCATAGTTAATTTCTTATGTATGATCTTGGTCCTCTTCGCTACTTCCTTGAGCTTGAGGTTTCTTCTACCTCTAATGACTTCTTTATTACCTGCATTTTCGGTCCAACATTCAACTTGCGGTCGAACACTTCTACATGTCGATCATTACTCGCGATGACTCTGAGTACATTGCCTTTGTGAACGCTTGTCATAGTGAATTTCTTATTTCTTCGTCATAGTTCTCTGTCCCCTTCGCTACTTCCTTGAGATCTTCATGCTCGTGCTACTCTTACTAATGAGTGCACAATTGAGACTCCTATGAAGTCAACATACACCTTTGTGTCCACCTCCGCTTCGTGTCAGTCTGGATGGACATCCTTTGCCTTGCTGCGGGTTGCTATGGGCTCTGTCTCAATCCCACATCCCGTGTTCCCTTGTTGTGCGACACCATAACCGCACGCTGGAGCACCACCAATGGTGAGCAGGAGCTCGGACAGTCGACGCGTACCTGGATTATGCACGGGACGAGCCGACGACAGGCGCTACCTAAAGCCGGGGCCAAGGGCACACAGTAGGAGAACCTAGGGTGCTTAATCAAGTCCGTGTCCCACAACCTGCAAACAAGAGAAGAGCACCAATCCGGATTGACAGGGTATGGAGAGTGCACAGGCATGTGGGATGCTGGATCAAGTCCCTCTGCTGCCACCGTCGACGGTCTCTGCCTCTGTTGCTTTCTCTACCAATTATTATTATTAGCAGTGGCATCATCGCCTTGGGTCACTTGTGATCTCTCATCCCTAGTTTGACGTGGTCTTCGATGATTCTTATTCGACGATGTCTCTAAACCGTCAAGATTGTCGGCTTGGTAAACAGGTTCAATTACCTTATACTCATAGAAGGACAGTGTCCCAGCCACCTTTCTACATTGTTCACTCTGATGTCGGTGGTACATCTCCCTTTGCCTCCATAGGAGGTCATCACTTGGATATATACTTTATTTCTTTTCGTAGTGAGGTCTTATCTATAGGGGTTTTGTTGTCATGGTTCATACTTAATTCTATACGCCTATTCATGTGTTCCATGATGACTCTAGTCAAGAGTATATCTCCTAAGCTGTTGTGTGGAATCCTTGCTGAGCAGGGTACTCTTGCATTCGGTTCTCTTATCCAGGTGCACATGCATAGAATGGCGTGGCCGAGCGCAACCATCGTCACCTTCTTGAGACGGCTCGTCCGTTGATGGTCACTGCCTCTCTTCCCTCGCACTTTTGGGCCGAGTCTGTCTCCACTTCCATCTATCTCATCAACCATCAACAAGTGCTCTGCAGGGTGGCACTACTTTCAAGCATCTATTCGACCATTTCTCGATTATTAAGCGCTTCAATTGTTTCTTTGTGTTTGCTATGTCCTTGCCCCACGTGAACACACTAAACTGACTGCTCAGTCCGTTGCGTGTGTCTTCTTAGGATACAATTATGAGCATAAGGGATACCGCTATTGGGATCATGTAGGTCGTCTGATGCCTATTTCTCAGGATATAACTTCTGATGAGTCTCGTCCCTACCAGCCTCGTCCATCTTCCTCGACGTTTTCAGTGGAGTCTTTCCATAATTTTCCCAACACTCCTATCACTCGTGTTGGGCCCGAATCCATTCATCGTACTTCTCCTGCTTCTCCGATTATTGTAGATCCAATGCCATCATCTCCTATGATTTCCTCACCTCGCTTATCACGAGATTCTACAACATCATCACCGGTGGCTTCCTTGTTGTCTCCATGACCTTACTTTATCCCGATGATTCCAGCACATATTCTTCCATCTTTTCCTCACTTTTATACACATCGTTCGCGTGTAGCGGATGTGTCTACTGATGGGCCATCTTATCGTAAGGTTGTTCATCCCGAATGGCTGCATGTGATGGCATCGAAGATTGATGCTCTTGTCCGCATCGGCATGTGAAATCTCATTTTCCTCCTCATGCTCGTCTCATCACTTGTAAGTGGGTCTACAAGGCTAAGACTGGTGATTCTCTTGAGCGGTACAAATCTTGTCTACTGGTGAGAACATGGTCATGGCTACGATGAGACATTTGCTCCTATATGGCCCACATGACCACTCTTCGCACACTTCTCAATGTGGCTTCTATTCGTCGATGGTTTGTCTCTCTTGATGTCAAGAATGCCTACATGTAGCCACCACCTGGGTTCTCTTCCTGATGGCGTGGTTTGCCGTCTACATCACTCTCTATATGGACCTAAGCAAACCCCTCGTGCCTGGTTTGAGCGCTTCCCCTCAATTGTGATTGCGGCTAGTTTTTGGCGAGTGCTCATGATCCTGTACTTTCGGTCCACCACTCAACTTGTGGTCGAACACTTCTACATGTTGATCATCACTGGCGACGACTCAAGTACATTGCCTTTGTGAAGGCTCGTCATAGTTAATTTCTTATGTATGATCTTGGTCCTCTTCACTACTTCCTTGAGCTTGAGGTTTGTTCTACCTCTAATGGCTTCTTTATTTCCTGCACTTTCGGTCCACCATTCAACTTGTGGTCGAACACTTCTACATGTCAATCATTACTGGCGATGACTCTAATTACTTTGCCTTTGTGAAGGCTTGTCATAGTGAATTTCTTATTTCTTCGTCATAGTTCTTTGTCCTCTTTGCTACTTCCTTGAGATCTTCTGCTCTTACTAATGAGTGCACAATTGAGACTCCTATGAAGTCAACATCCACCTTTGTGTCCACCTCCACTCCATGTTAGTCTGGATGCGCATCCATTGCCTTGCTGCGGGTTGCTGTGGGCTCTATCTCAATCCCACATCCCGTGTTCCCTTGTTGTGCGACACCATAACCGCACGCTCGAGCACCACCAATGGTGAGCACGAGCTCGGACAGTCGACGCGTACCTAGATTATGCACGGGACGAGCTGACAACAGGCGCTACCTAAAGCCAGGGCCAAGGGCACACAGTAGGAGAACTTGGGGTGCTTACTCCAGTGCGTGTCCCACAACCCGCAAACAAGAGAAGAACACCAATCCAGATTGACAAGGTACGGAGAGTTCACATGCACGTGGGATGCTAGATCAAGTCCTCTGCTGCCACCGTCGCCAGTCTCTGCCTCTGTTGCCTCGTCTATCATTTATTATTTTTAGAAGTGGCAGCATCGCCTTGGGTCACTTGTGATCTCTCATCCTTAGTTTGACGTGGTCTTCTTGGATTCGTATCCGACAATGTCTCTAAACCGTCAAGGTTATCGGCTTGGTAAACAGGTCCAAATACCTTATACTACCTTATACTCATAGCAAGACAATGTCTCAGCTACCTTTCGACCTTGTTCACTCTGATGTCGATGGTCCATCTCCCTTTGCCTCCAAAGGAGTTCATCACTCGGATATATACTTTATTTCTTCTCGTAGTGAGGTCTTATCTATAAGGGTTTTGCTGTCATGGTTCATACTCAATTTTATATGCCTATTCGTGTGTTCTGTGATGACTCTGGTGGAGAGTATATCTTCCAAGTTGTTGCGTGGAATCCTTGCTGAGGAGGGTACTCTTGCATTCAGTTCTCTTATCCATGTGCACATGCTCAGAATGGCGTGGCCGAGCGCAACCATCGTCACCTTCTTGAGACGGCTTGTTCGTTGATGGTCATTGCGTCTCTTCCCTTGCACTTTTGGGTCGAGTCTATCTCCACTTCCATCTATCTCATCAACCTTCAGCAAGTATTTTGTAGGGTGGCACTACTTTCAAGCATCTATTCGATTGTTTCCCGATTATTCGGCGCTTCAATTGTTTGGTTGTGTTTGCTATGTCCTTGCCCCACGTGAACGCACCAAACTGACTGCTCAGTCCATTGTGTGTGTCTTCTTAGGATACAACGATGAGCATAAGGGATATCGCTATTGGGATCATGTTCTTCTTAGGATGCAACGATGAGCATAAGGGATATCGCTATTGGGATCATGTAGGTCGTCTGATGCCTATGTCTCAGGATATTACTTCTAATGAGTCTCGACCCTACCAGCCTCGTCCATCTTCCTCGACGTTTTCAGTGGAGTCTTTCCATAATTTTCCGACACTCCAATCACTCCTGTTGGGCCCAAATCCATTTGTCGTACTACTGCTGCTTCACCGATTATTGCAAATCCAATGCCATCATCTCCTATGATTTCCTCACCTCACTTATCACAGTATTATACAGCATCATCACCGGTGGCTTCCTTGTTGTCTTCATAAGCTTAGTTTATCCCGATGATTCCAACACGTATTCTTCCATCTTTTCGTAACTTTTATACACATCGTCAGCATGTTGTGGATGTGTCTACTGATGTGCCATCTTATCGTAAGGTTGTTCATCCCAAATGGCTGCATGTGATGGCATCAAAGATTGATGATCTTGCCCGCATCAGCATGTGGAATCTCATTTCCCTCCTCATGCTCGTCTCATCACTTGTAAGTGGGTCTACAAGGTTAAGACTGGTGATTTTCTTGAGTGTTACAAAGCTTGTCTAGTGGTGAGAACATGGTCATGACTATGATGAGACATTTGCTCCTATATGGCCGACATGACCACTCTTCACACACTTCTCAATGTGGCTTCTATTCATCGATGATTTGTCTCTCTTGATGTCAAGAATGCCTACACTACACGTAGCCACCACCTGGGTTCTCTTCCTGATGGCGTGGTTTGTCGTCTTCATCACTCTCTATATGGCCCTAAGCAAAACCCCTTGTGCCTGGTTTGAGCGCTTCCCCTCAATTGTGATTGCGGCTGGTTTTTGGCGAGTACTCATGATCCTGCACTTTCGGTCCACCATTCAACTTGTGGTCGAACACTTCTACACGTCGATCATCACTGGCGACGACTCAAGTACATTCCCTTTGTGAAGGCTCGTCATAGTTAGTTTCTAATGTATGATCTTGGTCCTCTTCGCTACTTCCTTGAGCTTGAGATTTCTTCTACCTCTAATGGCTTGTTTACTTCCTGCACTTTTGGTCCACCATTCAACTTGTGGTCGAACACTTCTACATGTCTATCATTACTGGCGATGACTCTAAGTACATTGCCATTGTGAAGGCTCGTCATAGTGAATTTCTTATTTCTTCGTCCTCTTCGCTACCTCCTTGAGATCTTCTTACTCGTGTTGCTCTTACTTGAGACTCCTATGAAGTCAACATCCACCTTTGTGTCCACCTCTGCTCCGTGTCAGTCTGGATGGGCATTCTTTGCCTTGCTACGGGTTGCTATGGGCTCTGCCTCAATCCCACATCCCGTGTTCCCTTGTTGTGCGACACCATAACTGCATGCTCAAGCACCACCAATGGTGAGAAGGAGCTCGGACAGTCGACACGTACCTGGATTATGCATCGGACGAGCCGACGACAGGCGCTACCTAAAGCCGGAGCCAAGGGCACACAATAGGAGAACCTGGGGTGCTTAATCAAGTGCGTGTCCCACAACCTGCAAACAAGAGAAGAACACCAATCCGGATCGGCAGAGTATGGAGAATGCACAGGCACGTGGGATGTTGGATCAAGTCCCTCTGCTGCCACCGTCGCCAGCCTCTGCCTTTGTTGCCTTGTCTACCAATTAGTTCCAGCAGTGACATCATTGCCTTTGGTCACTTCTGATCTCTCATCCTTAATTTGACATCGTCTTCTGGAATTTGTATCTGACGATGTCTCTAAACCGTCAAGGTTGTCGGCTTGGTAAACAGGTCCAATTACCTTACTCATATGCAGACAGTGTCTTAGCCACCTTTTGACCTTGTTCACTCTGATGTCGGTGGTCCATCTCCCTTTGCCTCCAAAGGAGGTCATCACTAGTGACCTCTCTCAACACACCTCTTCTCTTAGTGAGGTATTATCTATAAGCGTTTTGCTGCCATGGTTCATACTCCGTTGTATACGCCTATTCATGTGTTCTGTGATGTCTCTGGTGGAGAGTATATCTCCCAAGTTGTTGGGTGGAATCCTTGCTGAGCAGGGTACTCTTGCATTCAGTTCTCTTATCTAGGTGACATGCTCAGAATGGCGTGGCTAAGCACAAGAATCGTCACCTTCTTGACAAGAGTCGTCTGTTGATGGTCACTGCCTCTCTTCCCTCGTACTTTTGGGCCGAGGTTGTCTCCACTTCCATCTATCTCATCAACCTTCAGCAATCACCGCTCTGCAGGGTGGTGCTACTTTCGAGCATCTATTCGATCCTTTCCTGACTAGTCGGTGCTTCAATTGTTGGGTTGTGTTTGCTATGTCCTCCTTGCCCCACGTGAAGACACCAAACTGACTGCTCAATCTGTTGCGTGTCTTTTTAGGATACAACGATGAGCATAAGGGATATCACTATTGGGATCATTTTGGTCTTCGGATGCCTATTTCTCGGGATATAACTTTTGATGAGTCTCGTCCCTACCAGCCTCGTCCATCTTCCTCGACGTTTTCAGTGGAGTCTTTCCACAATTTTCCCGATAGTCCTATCACTCATGTTGAGCCCTTAAAAATTTGCCGTACTTCTCCTGCTTCTCCGATTATTACAGATCCAACACCACCATCTCCTATGATTTCCTCACGTCACTTATCACAGGATTCTACAACATCATCATCGGTGGCTTCCTTGTCTCCATCACCTTAGTTTATCCCGATGATTGCAGCTCGTATTCTTCCATCTTTTCCTCATTTTTATACACATCGTCCGCATGTTGTGGATGCGTCTACTGATGTGCCATCTTCCCCGTCTCGGCCTACTTATGGCTTGCTTCCTCGTCTGCTTCCACCTGTCGACCGCCTTGGTCTTCCAAGCGCTGGCGCTATTGTTCTTGAGCCGACTTCTTATCGTGATGTTGTTCATACCGAGTGGCACATTGCGATGGTAGAGGAGATTGCTGCTCTTGAGCGCATCGTCAAGTGGGATATTGTTTCTATTCCTCGTGTTCGTCCCATCACTTGGTGGGTCTACAATGTTATGACTCGCTCTGATGGTTCTCTTGACCGTTACAAAGCTCGTCTTGTGGCTTGTGGCTTTCAGCAGGAGCATGGTCCTGAATCCTGATTACGAGTCCTGATTACGAGTCCTAATTACTATGAGGCTTTTTGCTCGTGCAAACCATTTGACCACTGCTCGCACACTTCTTGTGGCCTCTGTTGACCATGGGTCTGTCTCAGCATGATGTTAAGAATGCCTTTCTTAATGATGAAGTACATGAGGAGGATTACATGCAACCACCACCTGGGTATTCTACTCCTGACGACATGCTTCGTCATCTTCATCGCTCTCTCTATGGCTTTAAGCAAGCCCCTCAAGCCTAGTTTGAGTGTTTTGCCTCTAGGGTGGTTGCCGCTAGTTTTCAGCGAGCGCTACTGATCCTACGTTGTTTGTCCACCTTTCTGCTCTTGGAAGGAGTCTTCTTCTATATGTTGATGATATGATCATCACCGGCAAAGACCCTGTATATTGCCTTTGTGACGGCACGTCTTAGTAAGGAGTTTCGTATGTCTGACCTTGGCCCTCTTTGCTACTTTTTTGGGTTTCAGGTCTCTTCTTGCTCAAAATTAATAATGCAAGATCTTCTTGCTCTTGTTGCTCTTACTGATGAGCGCACTATTGAGACTCCCATGGAGCTCAATGTTCACCTCGGTGCTACTGATGGTGACCCTTTGTCTGATCTAACGCGTTATCGTCATCTTGTTGGGAGTCTTGTCTATCTGGTTGCCACTCGCCCAGAAGAAGAAACAAACTGCAGTGCCCCCGTTCTAGTGCACCTCCTACAACATCATCGCTCCACTGTCCTACTCTACCCTCCATATATGCTATGCGGCATTGCCGTCGTTGCCAGGATTGTGGCAAACTCGCTAGAGTTGATGCCTCTCACACGATGTTGCGAGAGCCTTCAGCTTCTCAAGTGGCATGAACAACCTAAGGGGGGCATGCCGCCAAGGCTGCATTCCCTCTCTCGGATCGTGAAGTGTTTGGGAGTGAGACTAGGAGAAATACGGAAAAGGAGCTGATGACTAGTGTATTAGGGGAATGAGGCCTAAATAGAAGTGCTAAGATGAGTTATAGGCCCGCTGCCAAAATGGTCGGTGTATTCTTCTCCAAAGTGGGCCACACCTTTGATGCAAAACAAGACTGAGTGGGATAGTCATATATCAAACCAAATGATAATCTTGTCTTTTTGGCAAACTCTAACCCCTGCTTGCAAATAATAATTTGACCCAAACACTAAAAATAGCTTTAACCTAGACACCTGGGTATACTTTATTTCTTCTCGTAGTGAGGTCTTATCTATAAGCGTTTTGCTGTCATGGTTCATACTCAGTTCTCTACGCCTATTCGTGTGTTCTATGATGACTACACTGGAGAGTATATCTCCCAAGTTGTTGTGTATCCTTGATGAGCAGGATACTCTTGCATTCGGTTCTCTTATCCAGGTGCACATGCTCAGAAAGGCGTGGCTGAGCGTAAGCATCGTCACCTTCTTGAGACGGCTCGTCCGTTGATGGTCACTACCCCTCTTCCCTTGCACTTTTGGGCCGAGGCTGTCTGCACTTCCATCTATCTCATCAACCTTCAGCAATCCACTGCTCTGAAGGGTGGCGCTACTTTAGAGCATCGATCGTTTCCTGATTATTCAGTGCTTCAATTATTTGGTTGTGTTTTGCTATGTCCTTCTTGCCCCACGTGAATGCACTAAACTGACTGCTCAGTCCCTTGCATGTGTCTTCTTAGGATACAACGATGAGCATAAGGGATATCTCTATTGGGATCATGTTGGTCTTCGGATACCTATTTCTTGGGGATGACTTTTGATGAGTCTCGTCCCTACTACCCGCGTCCATCTTCCTCGACCATTTCAGTGGAGTATATCTCTTTCCACAATTTTTCCGACACTCCTACCAGTCCTATTGAGCCCTTATGCATTTGATGTACTGCCCCTGCTTCCCTAATTATTATAGAACCAACGCCATCATATCCTGTGATTTCCTCACCTCGCTTATCACATGATTCTACACCTTGTGGCTTCCTTGCCTCCATCACCTGAGTTTATTCCGATCATTCCTGCTCCTATTCTTTTATCTTTTCCTAACTTATGTCTTATATACACGTCACCTACATGTTGTGGATGCGTCTACTGATGTGCCATCTTCGCCGTCTCAGCCTACTTATGGCTTGCGTCCTCATCCTCTTTGGTCTGTTGACCACCGTGGTCTTCCAAGTGTTGGTGTTGTTGTTCTTGAGCCGACTTCTTATAGTGATGGCATATTGCGATGGCAGAGGAGACTGCTGCTCTTGAGCGCATCAGTGCGTGGGGTATTGTTTTTGCTCCTCCTCGTGTTCGTCCCATCACTTGGTGGGTCTACAAGGTTAAGACTCACTCTGATGGTTCTCTTGAGCCTTACAAAGCTCGTCTTGTGGCGCGTGGCTTTCAGAAAGAGCATGGTTCGGATTACGATGAGACTTTTTCTCTTGTAAACCGTCTGACCATTGTCGCGTGCTTCTTATTGTGGCCTCTGTTCGCCACTGGCCTATGTCTCGGCTTGAAGTTAAGAATGCCTCCACTGGTCTGTGTCTTGGCTTGTTATTAAGAAAGCCTTTATTAATGGTGAGCTGCATGAGGAGGTTTACATGTAGCAACCACCTGGATATTCTGCTCCTGACGACATGCTTTGTCAGCTCCATCCCTCTCCCTATAGCTTTAAGCAAGCCCTCGCGCCTAGTTTGAGCATTTTGCCTCTATGGTGGTTGTCGCTGGTTTTCAACAAGTGCTCATGATCCTACGTTGTTTGTCCACCTTTCTGCTCTTGGTAGGACTCTTCTTCTATATGTTGATGGCATGATCATCACCGAGCGAAGACCGTGAGTATATTACCTTTGTGAAGGCACGTCTTAGTTAGCAATTTCTTATGTCTTATCTTGGCCCTCCTCGCTAAATTCTTGGGATTGAGGTCCCTTCTTGCTCAAAAATAATCCATGATCTTCTTACTTGTGCTACTCTTACCGATGAGCACACTCTTGAGACTCCCATGGAGCTTAATGCTCACCTTCCTGCTACTGATGTTGACCCGTTGTCTGATCCAATGCTTTATACATTTTGTTGGAAGTCTTGTCTATATGCCTGTCACTCGCCCGGAAGAAGAAACAGATTGCAGTGCCCCCGTTCGAGTGCACCTCCTCCTGCGGCGTCGTCGCTCCACTCCTACTCTACCCTCCACTATATGCTCAGTGCATTGTCGTCGTTGTTAGGATGGTGGCAAACTCGCTAGGGCCGATGCCTTCGCACGATGTTGCTAGAGCCTTCATCCTCTCAAGTGGCATGAATGACCGAAGGGGACAATGCCACCATGGTTGTTGGCATTCCGTCTGTCGAATCGTGAAGTGTTTGGGAGTGAGACTAAGAGAAATACGGGAAAGGAGACGATGACTAGCGTATTCGGGGAATGGGTAATTACATGAAGTGCTTAAAATGCATGACATGGACATGGACCATGTCACTCTATTAACAAACCAAGCAAGAAAATAAGGAATGGATTTGTAATAGGAGTAAATGGCCTGAGGTTAAGCCTTTAAAGCTTCTAGGAGACTGTAAACAGTATTTGTGTTAATGTTGCATACCTCCTCAACATGAAGAGGTTTGGATCATGAACTGCATCTATTTTCTCAGTTGGCTGGTACACCTGAAAAATAAGGCAATGACTGATAATGCATACAAAGGTCAACTGGATTATTGTGAAGTATGTGCATCATCTTAATGGAAACTGGATTCATAAAGAGAGATGGAACTTTGAAGAAGTTTAATGAAATCACGAACCATGATAAGATAATTTGTTCTTTCCTTGCAGATAGCCAAAACCACATATTTTACAGATGGATATCCATGGTTACAATTTATATTTAATTCATTTTTATTACATGGACTGCAAAAGAAGTGGGGTTTGTAGCACCATCATGGGGTAGTACCACCCAGGCAAGGACTAGCGCACTGCCTTCCTAATTCCTGCCAACATACTGCCATCAGCAGTCCCATTGCATTCGTTTATAAGGGTGTACCATATTTCAGCCATTGCAACCTACTAAACTAAAGACATGCATCATGGTACAAGTTGACTTCTGTGATAATACAATCTACTGTTTCTGAACCAAGATTTCAATAGTAAAAATCTACTCTAGAGGAACTACAACTTCCATGGCACAACAGAGATAACGAGTACCTTCCATATCTTGTTATTGTTGACCTGAAATAGCTAAGTCCAGCATCACTTTGAGATAGCTCAATCTAAGAAAAGGAAAAATTGAAAAATTCAAGATCAAGTTGGCAGAACATAAAAAACCCTTTCAGAAAAATAAAAATAAAAACTAACAGTATTTACAGTGAATTCACCTTTGATTTTAAAGTGTCAATCAAATCAGAAAACATACTGCTTTTTGGCAATCATATAACATGAAACAACACCTGATAAACAAAGGTTATTGCAGGACATGTTTAGACAGATAAAAGCGGCTGCAAGCACAAAATTTGGTGCAAACAACCTCATTGTGTGTAGCTTGGTGAAAAGCAACTCAATTTTATCAGACCTTGCAGTTCTGGCAAAGGAATGTCAGTGTCTCATAATATAAAATGTCAGACATCTGCAAGTAAAAAGGAAGCTCAAGATGATCAATACTCCCATGCAATGTAGTAGTAAATAAATAGGAAAACATTAAAAAAGGTGCCTGACCTGGTTGCTGTAAATGCGGGATGTGCTTTGTAAGGCGGAGTTTTGAAGGATCATCCATACCAAGATGCTGTGCAACTTTCTCAACAACATATATGTGGAATGTTTTGATCTACAAGTATGAAAGTAAAATCAGTTATCAGTACTTTTTTATGTGAGAAGTCAATGTGTTAAATGAAGGTTCAGAGATTCCTGACACATACAGTTCTAGAGATATCAAGCAATCCGAAATGCAAAACCTATAGATAGCAGCAATCATTTTTTTCTCAGTAAAAAAAACCATTAGACAACAACTGTAATGAGCTTTTGAAAATAAGTAAAATAAAACTGCCTCATGTATATATGATAATCACTATTGAAGGAACATCAAACACCAGACTAGCACACAACTACAAATGGCACACAAATTAAGAGATCACCCAGAATTAAGAATCACCTATCAGCACACAACTACAAGTGGCACACAAATTAAGAGATCACACAGAATTAAGAATCACCTATCTCCCCTGAATCAATTTAAAACTTAATGTTCCTCTCGTCGGCTCTACTACCAATACGAATCATAGTAAATAGCATGATTAATAACATTAATAAGGGGAGAAGTTTGAAAGACTAGCTTGGTAAAACAAAATGCCATCCATTTTGTGACAAGAAACTTATTCTACAGTATCACCCTGCAAAGAAAAGCACCGTCTGTTTTGCAATGTGGGGAGCATGTCAGTCTCAATTGGAGCTGGATTTCCAGCATACAACTTCCTTGCCCCGCCTGAAGCTGCTACACTACACTTGAAGAAGCGCCACCGGTTGACCAAGAAGCAGGATTAAGTTGGATCGGGCGGTCCAGATTGCATACCTAATTGAATCAGATGCGTTCAGGCGGCGCCGGCGGCTTTGGGGCTTGTCGCTGAGCTGGCTCCAGTGATCCTTGCTCCTCGGGAAGGCGTCCAAGTCAGGCTGCAAGTGGACACGGGCCGTCCACGGCGCCCACATAAAAACCCACTTAATTTGTGCTCGTGGACGCCCGCGTAACCCGCGACTTAGAATGTGGGCTAAGTGGGCTCACCCACGTTTTCCACATATGACCCACTTAATTCCCCTCTTCCTGTCTTCTTCGTTCCCCTCTTCGTACGATGCTAGGATAGGGCACGCCGCCGCCGCCGCCGCCGCCTCCGCTTCCCCATGGCCGGCTTAGCTCTGCCATCCACCTTCCCGATGGCCGATCTAGCGTCGCCGTCTACCTACCCCATAGAAGCCGCAACACCCACATCCATCATCTCCATGGACGCCGCAGTGCCGCCGTCCACCTCCATCCTAGCCGCACCAGCACCGCCGTCCACCTTTCCCATAACTGCACCAGCGCCGCGGTCCACCTCCCCCACGGCTGTAGCAGCGCCGCCTTCCAACTCCCCCACTGCCGGACCAGAGCAACCATTCACCTCCTCCATGTCCGCCCCAGCGGCGCCGCCATCAGCCACCACCATGGCTGTCACCAGCGATGCTCGCAAGAAGCGACCTCCCTGCAAGAAGAAGAAGATTGTTGCTGTCCAAGAAGAACCTGCCAAGGTAGCTTATCCCCTTGGAGCCCTCGCTTCTTTAATCTCCAGCAAGAAATTGAGCAAGCCTGCTAATAGCACTAGTACATGGCAACTCGTCGAGAATACAAGTGATTTTCTAGTATAGATTTGATCCATACCTGAACCTGCCAAGTGATTTAATCTATGCCGGGGGACTCGTCGAGAATACAAGAGATTTAATCTTGGCACTTGTGGGTACATGGCACTAGCTGGCCTTTGCTTCAGACTGAAGCCTTCAGTGTTAAATTTTCTAGTATAGATTTGATCCATCCATCAGTGATTTAGTTGAGGGTACAAGACTACAAGTTCAGGTTAGAGAAGCCTGCCGCATATCAAATTAAGGCATAGAGCTTTGATTCTGATGTATGTTTTATTCTACAAATCCAAGTACTAGATCACGTGATGTTGCCAAGAAACTAGTGTCAGTATTATTTTGTGTAATCTGTAATGTTTTCTCTGATATAAATATGATGTTTGTTCTACTTTTATTTGACATATCCAGTCATTTAACCTTCTGTCAGATTGCGCCATCCATCATCTCCGTGAACGCCGCAGCTCCGCCTCCCACCTCCAACGTCGCCGCACCAACGCCGTCGTCCACTTCCCCCACAACTGCACTAGCGCCGCCGTCCAACTCCTCCACGGCCAGACCAGCTCAGCTATCCAACTCCACCACGGCCGGACTGGCGCATCCCTCCAACTCCCCTACAGTCGGACCAGTGCAGCTGCCCATATCCTCCATGCCAGCCCCAATGCCGCCGTCAACCTCCACCATGGCCCTCACCGGCGAGGCTCGCAAGAAGCGACCTGGGCATGAACTCCCAAGGTCTGGCTCCAAGAAGAAGAAGAAGAAGATAGCTATTGTCCATGAAGCCCCTGCTGAGAATGCTGTTGAAGTCGTCCTTGCTTCTGAATCTGACAAGACCAAGTGCCGCAGTGGCTCTATCAAGAGGAAGCTGAAGAAGCAACAACCTAAGAAGGAAGACTCTAATGTGGATGCTCCTAATGGGACCACTGTTGAGAAAGAGCAGGAGGCTCCCATTGAACAAGAGAAAATTGTACTTTCCTACACTTTGCCTCACATTTAGCTATTTTTCAAGCTTTTTACCGATGTGTTAATTTGGAGCAGGAGATGACCCTTGAAGAATATGAGAAGATGCAAGAAAAGAAGAAGTCTCTAGAGGCCTCTAAACCTGAGGAGAGGAGGGTTGCTGCTGTAGATTTTGAGGGTTTCCAGCTCTTGGAGAAAAATCTGATTGAGGATGATGCTAAATTGAAGGCGGAAAATGTTCGCAAGGCATGTTTTACTTTACTTATTTGACATATCCAATCATTTAACCTGCTGTCAGATTGTGCACTTTAGTACATCTGAATCTTGGCATATACTAGTATCCTCTACAAGTTAGAAATCCTCTTCATCTTTCAGACTAGTCTGCAAGTTATCCAACTCTTCTTTCTTCTGCTCATGTTCTTCCCTAACTTATTATTGTTTACATTGTCGGCTTATATGATAAAGACTAGTCTGCTTATATGATAATTCTTAACTGAATTCTGACCCATGATTGTTTACAATGTTCTAGAGAGCTAGTCCACGAGTTTATTCTCCAAAGATTGTGGCGAGCTCCCCAGGGGTCAATATGTTAGCAAGATCAGCTGCATTGAAGAGGGTGTCCTCGGCGGTGAGGCAAGCTTCCACAAAAAGGGCAAAGTTAGCAGATCAACTAGAGACACCTGCTTCACAGCGGACGCCGCTACAGAACACCCCTTCGCTTCAAAATCTATCTCCTGCAGCGATAAGACCTAGTTCCCATGGTAAGATTTGCTTCCGTATATTCCTACGGTCGACTTTGTAGAGTAATACGTGATGCCTCTAAATATTCAACCTCTATGTTTAAGGTGTTCTTTTCCCATGCATGCAGGGTCAAAGCATAGACGCCGCAAGCTGGTATCTCACATTTGGGAGGAGGCTGTGCCAATCTATGATGGTCGAATGCTTGTGGAAGGCCAGTGTAATCATTGCCAACAAATTTGTCCGGCCACACGAGACAGTGGGACCAGCCACTTACGTCGGCACTTGAGGGTATGCCCAATGAAAACTGCAATGAATGAAATGATTGACAAGTTGGGTCATGCTGAGGTGGTAGATCCTAATTGAAAATTTGATGCTAAAGTCTCACGGTTTGAATTAGTCAAGTTGATTGTTGTGAATGAATTGCCGTTCTCTCTCGTGGAGTACAAACCATTTCGGGACTTTGCTGCTTCCTTAAATCCGTGGTTCAAAGTGCCCTGCAGAACAACCGTCAAAGATGATTGCATTGGAAATTTTAAGAGAAACAGACTAAAAAATGCAACAATATTTTGAGAAGTCTACTAGTAGAGTATCTTTGACAGCAGATATGTGGACGTCAAACCAAAAGTTGGGTTATCTTTGCATCACCTGCCACTTGATTGATTCAGATTGGAAAATTCAAAAATTTGTCATAAGATTCTTCATGATGCAGACACCTCACAATGCTATGAACATGTATGGTGTGATACTAAAGACTATTCAAGAGTTTAATTTAGAGGATGAGCTCTTTGGTTTCACGTTAGACAACGCACCGGTGAATACCGCGATGATAAACCACTTAAGAGAGAATTTGGTTAAAAAAGGTTGTCTTCTCTTGAAAGGAAAATTATTTCATTGTCGATGTGCTCCTCACGTCTTCAACTTGATGGTTCAAGATGCTCTTCGAGAATCTGTCTAATTCGTAAAGAGTTCACAATCAAGAGGCCAACAATTTCAAGAGATAATCAATCAAGTGGGGTGTTGTTTTAGTAGGCAGCCTTCTATAGATGTATAAACTCGTTGGAATTCCACATATTTGATGCTTGAATCAGCTATACCATTTAGAAGTGCATTTGATGCCTTAGGGCAGCAAGACAAGGAGTACGAGTTTTGTCCAACACCTATTGAATGGAAAATGGCTGAATCTGCATGCAAATTGCTAAAAGGATTTTACACAGCAACCAAACTTCTATCTGGATCGAAGTATCCGACTAGTCATCTCTACTTCCCCCAGCTATGTAAGATCAAGAAGATCTTGAAGAGAGAGTCATCAAGTAAGAACACCATCATTGCGCATATGGTGCAGCAAATGGAAATAAAGTTAGAGAAGTATTGGAAGGAGTCCTACAAGTCGATTTGTGTTCCGGTTGTATTTGATCCAAGGTTTAAGTTTGATCTACTTGAATATATGTTAAAAGACTTTGGAAGTGAAATTGAAGCCAATACATAGATGCGTAAATTAAACAAAGCAATCCAAAAGCTTTTCGATCAGTACTCTCAAGAGATTCCTGTTCATCACCAACAAGAGGATTGTGGGAGTCCTAGTGCCGAGGAGGATGAAGAAGACGATGATCCACTTGTGGAGTGGGATCATTATATCAGTTGCAAAAAAGGGCAAGCAAATAATGAGCTGGATCAGTATTTGAAAGGGGAGTTGTATCCACGGAAGAAAGAGTTGGACATATTAGAATGGTGGAAAATCAACTCTCTCAAGTATCCGGTCCTCTCTACAATTGCTCGTGACATATTGGCTATTTCTGCGTCCACGGTGCCTTCTGAGTCCGCTTTTAGTTCTGGAGGACGCATTGTCAGTGATTATAGGAGCAGTCTTTCTTGCTCCACCGTCGAAGCTTTGATTTGCCTACAAGACTGGCTGAGAACAAATGGTTAGTAAGTTTTTCTTTTATTCCTCACGAAAATTGGTAACCACAGTTAATCTAATAATTTATGTGTTTTGTGTTTTATGTTTTGGAGATCCAGAAAAATTTAAAGGCGTATCATTGGAGACAGATGAAGAAGATCAAGGTATATGCGATGCCCCCATGAAAATCACTATTTCTAATTATCAGCTAGCTGTTGGCTGCAGTGCTTGCCTTGAATCATTTAAGCTACTGTGCAGCAAGCATCATTCTTCTTACTGCAAAATGTTCATCTGCCCTCTGTTCTGAAGAAAAGATGAATGTTTCTACTTTGCTACTTGTTTGACTTCCAATGTTTCTTGTAAAGTCCTAAGTTATCCTGTAAAATGGATTCTTATGATGCAAATGGACTGACGGACATAATTTTTGACAGGAAATATGGGTTGCTAGTTTGCTACTTGAAGAAAGGATGGCAGGTTGATGGTGATGGAAGATCTTGAAGAGCTGAAAAAATTCATCTTGTTGTAGCCTCTAGTCTTATTGCAATTGATTTTGTCTTTAGTCTTGCTGCAAATAAAGGATGGCAGGTTGTATTAATGCAATTTATCTTGCATTCAGATTATGTACTTGTTGTATCCTGACAGGTTGTAGTCTTAATACATGGAGAGTAAATAGTATGAACTTGCTGTACCCTGACATGTACTTTTTGTATTTTTAATTCTTGCATTCAGATTATGTGGGTATATGGCAACCGGCATAGTCCCAATTATTTTTTTGTGGACATCCCACTTAATCCCACATAATTATGTGGGTTGATGCGACATCATGTGGGACTCCCGCGTCTCATCCCACTTGCAGCCTGACGTCCAAGAGAATTTCTTTGAGTCGGCAATTCCGTTTCTATCCTAGGAGACGTCGGTGGTGTTCTCTGGCGTCGGCTGTGCTCTGTCGGAGCTTTAGCGGCGCCGGGGAGTACTAGAGCTCGAATTCGGGAGGCTCGGCTTGACTTGGCGGTTCCATTCCTCTCCTTGGAGACGGCGGTGGTGGTCTCTGGCGTCGACTGGAGCTGTGGCGGCGGCGGCGGCACCGCAAGAAATTGGAGCTCGGATTCGAGTGGTTTCGAGGGCTGCGGACTCGGGTCGAGGTGCGGTGGAGCGCCTCCATTCATGCAGGGATCGAGAGGCGGTGCGGGGCTACACGGCGAGGCGGTGCTCGGGCCGGACTCCGCCATGGAGGTGGACACCGGCTCGGGGTCGGGGATGACACGCCGGTCCGGGCGTCAGCAAGAGAGGGGGTATGGTTCAATGACGTGTGGGGTCAAGGGCTGGCGTCAGTGCTGACATACGCGCTCGGGGACGGGCTCGGTCTTGCTGGCCTGGGCCCGCTGGGTTGCTGCTGCACGTGCGCGCGCAGCGCTCGTCACACCAGGCTCAAACCTAGCGAGCAGCCCAGTACATTCAGCCCACTGACGGCCCACGACTCCACCCTTATCACCTCATCTTCTTTCCCCTGCGCAGAGTGTCTGCTGCCGTTGCTGGCTTGCTGCTGCTGCGTTTCTCCGTGCGACAGAAATGGCGTTCACGCTGGTGGGAGCCTTCAAGGGCCTGTCGCTCGCGTCCTCCTCCTCCTTCCTCCGCGGCGACCGCGCCGCGCTCCCCGGCGGCGCCGCCGGGGGCGTGGGCGTGGCGACGCTGCCGGCGCGCGGGCTGACCATCCAGATGGCGCACAAGAAGGGGGCCGGAAGCACCAAGAACGGCAGGGACTCCAAGGGCCAGCGCCTCGGGGTCAAGATTTACGGCGACCAGCTCGCCAAGCCCGGCGCCATCATCATCCGCCAGCGCGGCACCAAGGTCTCCCTCTCTGCCCCTGTCTGGCTGTACGCCCCGTCCATTCTCCCTCCCGCTTGCTCTCGGCTCCTGTCAGTGAGTAAGGCGCTTCTGACTGTTGCACAATGGTGAATTGCAGTGAAATGCTAGTGCACATAACTAAAAACTAAAAACTGTGCTGCACTACTTCGGAATATGAAACTGATTTTCAGTGCTAGGGGATTTGTGGAGATTGGATTGTGGCGAGACAAGGCTGTGTATACTACATGTCAGGGAATGACAGGGATTAGATTAGGCATGCTTGTCATCGGCGTTGCGGCGCTCAACTGTTCCTGCTGGCTCTGGCATTGTCCACATTTTCAGTTTTTTTCTGTCAGACAAAAGTACGAACCTACTTGTTCAGAGTATAATGTTTGGTCCCTGTTTTAGCTGTATACTACTGCAAGCATCATCCATTCATTTGAAAAGGAACTAGCACCTGTGATCTGTAGACACTAGTCTGCTAATCATTTTGCAGGTAGCAGCTTAGAAGCTGCTATATTCATGTTATCTTGGTTGAATGCTTACTTCATACTTGTGAATGGCATGACTATGCTGTGGTAATTGGCAATGATCATGTTGTGAGTGGCTTGACTATTCATTCGTTTAGATAAAACCATGGGGATGACCATGTTGTAAAGAGACTTTAATGGCTATTCCCTCTGCTCAAGCTGGGACACTTTTTTCCGATCGGGGGGAGTATGTCACTCTTTACATGGCCACATGTAGTACAAGCTTGCAAGTATGGTGGCCTCTAGTTACGCTCTTTCAGAAGCCGTGGGTACCGATATCCACCAAGTCTAAATTCTGAAAGGGCAGACAATAGTACTTTCGGAGCGCATAGTACTCCTGTAATAAATTGGCTTTATGCATCATCGATGCAGAGCCGGGGTGATAAAAGCTTCCACTTTCTAGAAAAAGGAATTACACTCTTCAGAAGCAATGGGCACTGATATCTACCAAGTCTAAATTCTGCAAGGGCAGAAAAGAAGGGAGTACTTTCTGTGTACATAGTAATTTTATCTGTTCCGTGTGATCATTCAGCGTGCAAATACAATTTCCATCCCAACTTTTGTGCTATTTACCTGAACCGTGAGTTTAACATGACTTTCGGTCTTTTGACACCATGCACTATTCATAAAGTAGGTTCGCATTGGTGTACGAAAAGTGCACATTGTATAAGCCGCAACCAAACGTGTCTCCATGTTTTGCGTTTTCTTATTTACATGTATGCTGAACATTTCAGGTTTATCCTGGAAATAATGTTGGAATGGGCAAGGATCACACCCTCTTTTCCTTGATTGATGGACTTGTCAAATTTGAGAAATATGGACCGGACAGGAAAAAGGTCAGAGTCACTAGTTACTGGATCTAGTTGGGTTTCAGCAGAATACCCGATATATGAATATGCTGTTATTTTCTTTTACAGGTAAGCGTCTACCCATATGAGAAACAGCCTGAGAACCCAAACAGTTACAGAGCAAGGAAGAGAGAGAACTTCCGCTTGCAGCGCGAACGCTTGAAGGCCAGAGCAGAGGGAACTTATGAACCAGAATTGGTGTTGGCAGCTGCAGATGCAAGTGTTGAGGTCAATGCAGACTGCTGATAGGTTTACTGCAATGTATTTCTCTTTTTACAAAATCCATGCTTGACAAATCTTTCTCAAATGTAAATCATCAACTGCAAGATGAATGCAAGTTCAGCACTCCAGCTTCATTTTAAATTTTAGCTGTGTCCTGTCTATATTGTGTTTTCGGGATATTACACTTCCGGGAACAGGTAGGCCAACTTCCCACAAACTCCACGTAATATTGTGATGGTGCCAATGAATCCAAACAATCATTACTGGGATGTGTTATCTGGTTCAGGTCGTATTAGGAGCGACTTTCCAGAGGCTCCCTTTGCAGAAAAGTTTCTTTTGGTGTGTAGGGATCTAAACGGTTTTAGTCTAGTTGGTGCATGCAAGACAGCCAGATTCCCTGCATTTATGTCTATTATGGCTACCTTGAGAAACATAAATTTCTGATAAAGTAAATTGATTTGTCAATATTTAGAGATGGTAACATTACATTTGGTGAAAACAAAAAGGCAAAAATAGTAGTAGCAGGCACTAGTTCTGCTAAGTATTAGAGAGAAAACAAGGAAGTTTAGGTTTTGTTTTATGGAACCTTATGGATTAGGTGCTGATTATCTATCCAACAAAGAAATATAGTAAGGGTGCATTTCTTTAGTATTTTGGCCTCCCTTTTGTGTCTCATAGGGCAGCAAATACGCCACACACCTAATTATTAGAGATAAAACAAGGAAGTTTAGGTTTTGTTTTATGGAACCTTATGGATTAGGTGCTGATTATCTGCCCAACAAGAAATATAGAAAGGGGCATTTCTATAGTATTTTGGCCCCTCTTTTGTGTCTCATGGTTTAGTCTATCAGCCATGCTCAAGCAAAGCATGGAGGGGCATGATAGAGCTCAGGTGGGCTTTTTGTCAAATAAAATTGGCCTACCAAAGGGTAGATGGGACCCTTTTGTTGCCTTCTCGACTCTAAGGCCACAAGTCTTTCAAAGAAACAACACAAAGAAAAGGAAAGGGCAATGGAATCAAGAAGCATGATCCTTGTTTACTCTCTCTTCTCTGTGCCATCCTATAACCCAGGAGCTAGCAGCAATGGTGAACGATGGTGCCAAGACAAGCATTATTGAGAGCCCACCATGTTATTCGACAAGCTTTGTGCAAGTTGGATGATGGAGAGGGACACAAAGTATGTCAATTACTGGATCTTTTTGCTCTTTCAGTGTCCCCATATGCTCCTTGCGTGTGGAATCTTGAAAAGGAATCAGTATTGGCATTGCATGGTACCAATAAGTCTAAAATCATGTGTCGTGGTCTCTTTTGACACCCAAAGATTACCATGCTGACAGGGCCTATTAACACAGCATTGGTAGCCATCTAACACAGTTTAAGTCAGTCTGTTTTCCCAGTTACGTATGCCGACGATGATGATGCAACTTGCAGGATAAAATACTGCTTCATTACCCCTCACCCTTGGTAACAAAGTTCATTAAAGTAATGCAACATTATGATCTGTCACCATACATTGGGTCAATAACCTTAGGAGACCAATAATTAGATGTGTTAAGCATGTGCAGTGTCTGAAATGGCTGTACTGCAGATTCACCAAGCACTTGGTGCCATCTCTTTATTCTCTTGTCACATTTCTAGGACCTTTCAAATGTTCCTTTCATGATGGTTGATTTCTAAAATGCATATCCATCAGTGATTTTGCGTGATCTACTTTGTTGAGTGGAATATTACTGAGATCTAATGTATTATCCATATATATTTTCCTCATAAATATCAGAATTGACCTGGCAAGCTTGAGTTTTTCTACTATGATCTGTAAACCAAATTCACGAAAATGGTCGTTTGTTCACGGTGTAGAAGACAGTGTTAACCTGTTAGATGCAGCTTTATTAAATTAATTTCAGTCATTTCTTGCTGACAATAATACGTAGTGTGCATAAAAACTAACACCCATACATATTTTTTGCAAGAATCCCATTTGCATAATTCCATTTGTTTGCTGTATAGAGCTGCTTAACACTGGATTTTAGTGCAAAACTACAAATAAGGAATGAGATGAAAAATTCCTTCATGTGCCCCTTTCTATTTTGTTGTAACTACATAAGTCCCCCTAGATAATGTATATAACAAAGTGTAGATACGGGCTTGCAGCCTTGCACCAATAGCTAAAGCACTTGAAGAATCGTCTGTTAGGTGCAGATCCTGCGTACCAAGCTCGTGAGATCTCAAGGATCTTCTAATTGGGGAATGGAACTTCTCTGCATTGTTGAAAGAGCCTTGTTCATCTAAAGAGAGCGGGCAAAGCTAATAATCAAGAAAGCACTTCCAACCTTCACCCCATGAATGGACTTTAAGAGAGAACTTTGTGTTCCAGGGTAGGAGAGCACCAATGGAATCATCCAGCCATCACCCATGCAGCCATGCTTACCTCAAGTTCTTCCTTTTCACACAGACTCCACACTGCATACCACATAATAGTAAAGCTAAGATGGATCCACCAACTGCTAATAATAATCTTTTGTCAAGCATTGTGCTCCTTTTATCTGCTCAATTATGAGCCTAAAGCGCATTTTGCTGGTGTGGAGGCCATAATTCCAGAGCCATTCCTGTCTTGCAATGCATGCCATATTGCCATGGCAGGCAAATTGCAGGGACAAAGAAACACCTTTGTGGTGCCTACTTGGTGGCTTGCCCAATGCCCAAGAGTCAAGACTGATCAGTTACACACTGGCACACTTGCACTCAATTAACAGGCACTTCACCAGTCTTGTTAAAGAGAGAAGCTGGATAATGGGCACTACTGCTCTGCACTAGTGTTTGTTGGACTGGGCTGAAGTGAGCCTAACCCCATCTTTCCTTAGCCATCAAGTCTTCGGTTATTTGACGCAAGCGGTACTTGCAACTTGCAGACGGTTTTGGTATAAGACGACAAGTTTGTGTTGGATGTTCCGTGTTCTAACGATGCAACGGTCATAGATAGAAGACATCCTTTCTATGAAATTAGGAGAGTATACGGTTCTTAATCCTCACCTCCTCAGTTTACCTTTGATTTGATGATATAGAAACACAAGATCTCAGGATCTAACTTGAACCCCCGTGTTGCATTAGTTTACTAGAGGAAAACATGGAACATGGTTACTGAAAGGCTACTATGTGGTTCAGATGGTCCTGGTGCAAACATATTCTGGTAGAAACTTTTTAGCGTGGTAGACTGTTGTGTATTAATCTTGGCTTCTTGCTTAACCGGTCTTTTGCTTCTTTAGGCCACCAGTTAATTGAAAGCCATTGCCCTTTTATCACATGATGATCCCTTTCGGGCAGAGTTTATTACGCAACTTGGTACTATTTCTGCGACTCGGTACGATCGTCTGCTTTCATAGCAAATTCACTAAAGTTTCTAATTACCAACTTGCTGGGTTTGAGTTCCAGACTGGAAGTACAGTTGAGCACTTGGTCATGGCAACTTGACCTCCTGACACAAGGACCTCTTCTAGAGAATCCAAACCAACAACTTCATGTGCACTTGCACCAACTGTACCACCAGGCAGGGTCTAGTTTCTAGAATGCATACCACATGAGCAGAAAGTTTCAGCAACTCTTGCCACTATTTGTTCTGAAGGTGAATCATCCATCCTCTACCATGAGTCCATAACTGCCAGAGAGGTCATACTTGCCAACTATTGGTCCATGACATAGCTGTGGCCTGTGAAGCTTATCCATGTCCATTTAATTGATTAATTCTACATGTTTTGTCACAGCTTGTTACTGTAGATCATCTGCAGTGAGCTAGAGCCAGAATCCATGGAGTTTTGGAGGCATCCAAGTTGTATAAATCCAGGTCACCAAAAGTCCAAGGATCAGGATCATGAGAGAGCAAAGGGGGCCCAAAGCAGAGCAAGGGAGGGAAAGGAAAAGAGAGGGAAGAGAAGGCAGACAGCCACCATATATCTTTTCTGACAAGGAAATGCCCCCACCCACAACACACCAATTTCATTCATTTGTTTATGAAATCCCAAAGTGCAAAAGCATCATGCATCTCTACCACCAGTAGGATAGAGATCTGTGTCCCTGCATGGTTGGTTGGCCCCTCTCCTCTGCCTTTCCATGGCCAGCCTCCCTCTCAAGCACATATAAAACCCTCCACCACCCCGCCTCCCCCCTCATTGCGGCCATAGCTTCTTGAGCCTCATCAGGTCTCTTGTGTGCTGCCCATTGTAAGAGCTTGACTACTCAACTGCAGTCCAAAGAAATGGACCCCATTAGCATAGAGAAGATCAGGGCCATGAGGAAGTACAGGAGGAACAGGAAGCAGCAGCAGCTGCTGCTCCCTGCCCTCGCACCTTACCTGGTGGCCACCTGTGGCGTCCTCTGCCTGCTGCTCACCAGCCCTGCCTGGTTCCCCGGGGTGTGCTCGCTCCTCGTCTCCTTCCTCCTCACCACCCTCCCTGACCTGGCCACGGCCTTCCTGCTCAGCCCCAAGTGCCTCTTCGTCGTCGGCAACCTCATCGTCGCCTTCCTCATCGCCCAGTCTAGGCTAGCTCCGAAGAGCCAGCCCGCTTCCGTTGTGGATGTCGATGACGTCCACGAGGAGCATGTGAAGAGGAACGTCGCTCCGACTATCGCAAAGGCTGCGACGAGGACCACGGTGATGTTCTCTGATCACAGTGCTTCGGTTGAAGCAGTTTGGGAGGGGGAGAAGGAGAAGGAGGAGGAGGAGGAGGAGGAGCAGGGAGAGGAGGAGCTGGAGAAGAGGGTGGACGACTTCATCGCTAGGGTGAAGAGGCAGAGGAAGCTCGAAGGCAAGAGCTTCTTCGACACCGATCGATAGGTGAAAATGCGGGCATGATCTGATTGCCCTTGGAGCTGGAAGATGCAACATGCAAGAGAAGATTACGTCCGAATTAAGGATATGTAATGCTTTGTGCTATCATGCTTGCTTAATTATGTCTTGTTATTAATTAGGGTCAGAGGTAAGAGGAAGAAGAAGAGGAGGAAGAAGAAGAACCGGTTCCAGTGTCTTCTCTTCTCACGTTGTAGCTGGTTAATTCTGGGTTGTAAGAATGCCCCGGGGATTAGGCGGAGAGGAGGAGAGACAAGGAATGTGTGTGTGATCTTTGAAAAAGTTGAGAGAAAAAGAAGTGATGCTTGCTGTCTTTCAGTTATCTTGCTTTGTGTCTAGCTGGTGGCATGATGCCATGATTATTCTAGTGCTTAGAGAATCTGATGGTCACAAAGCTGCCGGGATGACACGGTACGTACGCAAAAGCTCAGTGGCATGTATGAAGTGATCAAGTGTAAACTAGAGGTTGACACATGCATGCATGTACTTTCAGATCAGCTGCTGAATCGTCCGGTGACCGTTGAGAACACTGTACCCTTTCCGAGTAAATAATCTGGAAAAAAATAGTGATGGAAATAATAGTTCTATCTCCTAGAATTAATCCTACCATAAAAAATTATATGCAAATTGAAGCACACGACACGAGAACAGGCAGTAGCCCAATGGTTGGCATCGCAGTGTTATGGCCAACAACCAGAGCTAGACTCCTGTGTGGAGTCAGTATCTGGAATTCTCGCTAAGGATGCATAAACAAATATTGATCACACCGATGTTTTTCTTAGAGAAAAGGATTTTTTTAAGGACAGTGATTACTGTCAACCGTGTGGATTGCAAAAAGTACCACACCACCCCTTCCCTTCACACGATATATTTTTCTGGCTCCTCCCGATATATTTTTCCTCTGCACACGAGGTTGCGGGGTCTCCCCGTTTTTCTCGGCTGCTGCACACACACGGTCTCCCCGATTTTCTCGACTGCTGCACATGCACAATCAGCAGTTTAAAAATAGGCAAAAAAATATGGCCTATAAACAAGGGGATTGAACCCACACCCTCCCATACTAAATGTTACCACATCAATCAACAAATATTGATCACACCGATGTTTTTTTTAGAGAAAAGGATTTTTTTAAAGACAGTGATTACTGTCAACCGTGTGGATTGCAAAAAGTACCACACCACCCCTTCCCTTCACACGATATATTTTTCTGGCTTCTCCCGATATATTTTTCCTCTGCACACGAGGTTGCGGGGTCTCCCCGATTTTCTCGGCTGCTGCACACACACGGTCTCCCTGATTTTCTCGGCTGCTGCACATGCACAATCAGCAGTTTAAAAATAGGCAAAAAAATATGGCCTATAAACAAGGGGATTGAACCCACACCCTCTCATACTAAACGTTAGCACATCAATCAACAAATATTGATCACACCAATGTTTTTTTAGAGAAAAGGATTTTTTTAAAGACAGTGATTACTGTCAACCGTGTGGATTGCAAAAAGTACCACACCACCCCTTCCCTTCACACGATATATTTTTCTGGCTTCTCCCGATATATTTTTCCTCTGCACACGAGGTTGCGGGGTCTCCCCGATTTTCTCGGCTGCTGCACACACACGGTCTTCCCGATTTTCTCAGCTGCTGCACATGCACAATCAGCAGTTTAAAAATAGGCAAAAAGTACCACACCACCCCCTCCCTTCACACGATATATTTTTCTGGCTTCTCCCGATATATTTTTCCTCTGCACACGAGGTTGCGGGGTCTCCCCGATTTTCTCGGCTGCTGCACACACACGGTCTCCCTGATTTTCTCGGCTGCTGCACATGCACAATCAGCAGTTTAAAAATAGGCAAAAAAATATGGCCTATAAACAAGGGGATTGAACCCACACCCTCCCATACTAAACGTTACCACATCAATCAACAAATATTGATCACACCGATGTTTTTTTAGAGAAAAGGATTTTTTTTAAAGACAGTGATTACTGTCAACCGTGTGGATTGCAAAAAGTACCACACCACCCCTTCCCTTCACACGATATATTTTTCTGGCTTCTCCCGATATATTTTTCCTCTGCACACGAGGTTGCGGGATCTCCCCGATTTTCTCGGCTGCTGCACACACACGGTCTTCCCGATTTTCTCGGCTGCTGCACATGCACAATCAGCAGTTTAAAAATAGGAAAAAAAATATGGCCTATAAACAAGGGGATTGAACCCACACCCTCCCATACTAAACGTTACCACATCAACCAACTAGTCTAGCTCCCTTTCTCGATTTCACAAAACTTACATACTAATTGAATCTTCTTGAGACGACATTGCACAAAAAAAAACATTAATTGAAAAATCCAAAACAGCAGCCTTACTTGTCCAGTTTTTAGGACTGTGCGCCCCAGTTCCATCATTTTTCTTTTCACACGGTTCACATCCCATTCCCTCCTTTCAGATGCAAATTACCACATTGTTTCCGCGTAAGTTATCAACTATGTGGGTTGTATATTAACATGCTATTTACATAGAAATTACTAAGGGTTATTTTTTAACAACTTTTTTCTACCTTGGTCAAATTTAAGGCAGTATCGTACATAAGTTATCAGGTATGTGTTCGTATATTACTGTGCTATTTTCACACAAGTTACCAAGGGTATGTTTTTTAATATTTTTCCTTTTGGTCAAAGTTACCATGGTGTTTGTAAGTAAATTATCGGGTATGCGATTCATTTATTCCCGTGTTATTTTCACATAAATTACCGGGGGTATATTTTGTTTTTCAATAACCTTTTCCCCCCTTGGTCGAAGTTACCACTGTGTTTATACGTACATTATGGGGTATGCGGTTCAAACATTACAGTGTTATTTTCACATAAGTTTTTAGGGGTATGTTTTTCAAGAACTTTTCCAAATTTACCGCGGTATTTGTACCTAAGTTATCAGGATGTGGTTCGTATATTACCGTGCTATTTTTCTACAAACTACCTAGAATATATTTTCAACAACTTCTTTCCCACAAAGTTATCGTGGTGTTTGTATGTATGTTAACGGGTATGCGGTTCATAAGTATGTTTTTCAACTTGTTCCTCTCCTTGGACAGAGTTACTGCGGTGCGTATATTGCCATGTTGTTTTTCTATAAGTTATCCAGGGTATGTTTTCGACAACTTTTTTCAACAAAAAAATTTACTCTTGTATGTTTCAACAAAAAACTTCCTCGGGTCAAAAATTACCGCAGTGTTCTAAATTTAAGTTATCATGCCTATGGTGTGTATATTACCATGCTATTTACACGTAAGTTATATGGGTATGTTTTTCAACAACATTGCTCCACCACTTGTCAAAGTTACCGTGTTATTTAAGATCATGCCTGCATTACGTAAATTATCATGTTCTTTATACTGAAGTTACGGGAGGCAAAAAAAGGTTTCCCAATCTTTTCTCCATGCACTAGACACTGAAGTTTCATGTCTATGGTGTGCTAAACTACCATGCTATTTAGGCAGGAGATATCGGAGTTATCGGTGTATTTTTTCCCCGAGTTGAAGTTAATAGGGCACGGGGTATGTAACTTACCAACCATGCGGTGCGTAAATTACCATGCTATTTTCGCGGGAATTACCAAGGTGTGTTCCAGCAAATTTTATCTCCCGGTCAAAAGTTACTAGGCCCAGGTAACTTAGCAGCCCCTCTGGCCATCGTGTAAGAAAACTTATTGCAATATAATAGTTACAATAACTAGGGTGGAATGAGTTATCTATGGATCGATTCCATAAGTTTTGGGTCTTCTAAGATGTTGTTTTTTGATTCACCAGTTCCACAAATGTACAACTAGCTACATGGATTGATGAATCTTAGCACAAGCATGATGTAGCTGACCTGGTTTCTGCGATTAGAATTTCCCATTAACCAGGCTAGGTCCTGGTTCGATGCACCATGTCAGCATCATGAAGGACATGCCGGACGTGACCACACCCTAAATTCAGATAAAATCAATCAAAGACGATCAGTGACAAGCCATGTTTTGCATACTGTAGCAAGCAATTCAGAAGCATGATAGTTGATTGGTTTCTTACGGAGTAGAGGAAAGTGAGGATCTGGAACTTGCTGGAGATGGTCCAGCTAGCTAGGTTGTACTGCACGCCGAGGCTGAAGACGGTAACCTGGAGGAAGCTGGAGGACACACTTATGTAGAATTGAGCACCATGGCGCCGTCGAGCAAGACGACCGTGCTGGCGAGCTTGGTGGCGCCGATGGCTGCCCTGAGATTGAGAGACACGGAGCAGGTGACTACGACGAGCATGAAGGAATGTTGGGGGATGGCCGTCCGGTGGCTTGAGAAGCCCCTGTTCATGCGGCTCCCCGCCATTTGATAACATAAAGAGAAATGTGGTTTATCAGGTCGAAACAATACAAGTTATCAGTCGAAACAATACAAGTTATTATGCCAACACATCATAAATTATCATGCTAAAATGAAGTTACCATGCAAAAAAATAGAATGAGTTAAACATGCTGACAAAGTGTGAGTCAAACATGGTGACACTTTAGTTATCAAGCTTGCATATTAAGTTATCAGGCTCAAATTGCATAATTTATCAGGTTGAAAGTAAAAAAAAATTGTTGAAAGCAGATCGAATTAAAAATGTTGTCACGGTATAATTTGTCAGGCTAAAACAATATGAATTATCAATTAGAAATTGTTCAAGTTACCATGTTGAAAAATATAATGAGTTAAATAGGCTAACAAAGTGGTTTTTATCATATTGACACACTAAAATTTATTCAGGACGACATACTATAAATTATCAGGTTCAAGTTGCATAAGTCATCAAGTTGAAGTAGAACATGAGTGTTGAAACCTATTAGAGTTAAACATTTTGATACATCACAAGTTATCAGGCTGACATATTATCACTTATCAGGCTCAAGTTGCATAAGCTATCTTGATAAAGTAAAAGAAGTAAGTATTCAAAGCGGTTCGAGTTAGAATGCTGGTACGATATAATTTATCAAACTAAATCAATATGAATTATCAGGTAGAAACAATTGAAGTTATTATGCTGAAAAATAAAGTGAGTTAAGCAGGTTAGCAAAGTGAGTGTTATCATGCTAACACGCTATAAGTGACCAAGATGACATAGTGTAAGTAATAAGGCCCCAGATGCATAAGGTTCATACTTTAGCCTTCCTCTAAACAAAATACTCCTCATGCCAACTGATCTAAAGGCCAATAACATAAGGAAACGTAAGTACCTGAATGGTCAGCCCAAGATCGATGGCGCCATCTTTGTGCCGCTCTCGGAAGGTCTCGGGGCCCTTTCATGATATGTAGCTGAACCAGTGCACGTCGACGTCGATCTCAAAGTATTTCGATCCCTACATCATAATAAGTACGTAGACATATGCACATGTTTCAATCTGGGGCGCACCAGGAATATCTGAATTTGAGCATGGTGATGGAGACATGAGGAAGCATGAATGGTTAGTATAGCTTGTAGAATTGTGCTGAGGTCTAGACAACACCGGCTTCTGGTTGTAGGTCTACACAAGCCTCCCCTCGGCTACACTAAGCTGCAGGTCTTGGGGTTCACAATGTCGGACAGAATTTTCAGCCTCTCCGTGTAGGGCACGTTGCTTTCCACCCAGAATCCCTTGACCTTCTCCATTTCCTCATTCATAACACTATGCATAACCAATTACTCATCAGAAACTTGTCCGAGGTGCCGAAAATGTTTAGTTGATGAAATGCAATCAATTTGGCTCACCTTGATGTTGTCCCTGAGCTGAGGAGAAATCGCCTTATCAAAGCTATTGGCTATCTTAAAATACGGGACCAGGATTATGCCTTCATCGTCATTCTGGCCGAACATGGTAGTAGGATAGGCACGCAATTGTAGTCTGTACGTATCAGCTAACTTGGTAAGTTTCATATCTAAGAAATCAATACTGCTTGCTTAAGTAGTTGAAGAAACACAAGTGAATTACTGAATGTTCACAATGTTGGCAACTGCCACAAGTAAACAGAATCCATATAGAACTAGATGAGCAGTCTGGAGAGACGTTAGATGAACCAGAGTTTTCAGATGGCCGAGGGTACTGACTGAACATCCACTGAATTGGTTTGGCAGAGCCTTGCCGGCACGGTGACCGCCACCAGCGTCCATTCTATTCATGGGCCAGTCCACGACGGACACCGGACAGTGTCCTCGACGGCTGAATAGTCGCCGGAGGTAGGGGGCGACACAAATTGGCCTGGTCTGGGGAGGTGGAGGGGGAGTGTTGGTGGCTCCATGGGCCAGTCCATGGCGGACACCGGACAGCGTCCTCATCCTCTGGCTAGTCATTGGCGTGTGGTTGGCTCGCGGTGGCGCATATTGACCTAGTCTCGGGAGGTGGAGGGGGAGTGTTGGCGACGCAGGGAGGCGGAGGTGGCGCAGGGGTAGGAGCCTCCGTCGTCGGTGGCGCACTGGTGGGGGAGCGACCATGGTGACGCGCGAGCTCGCCGACGGCTCTAATGGGGATCGAAGCGAGGTTAGGGGAGAGAGGGTGGCACTATTGGTTTTCTCCTCACGGTGGGGTCCGATCTGTTCGAGTGTTTTTTTCTGCGTACCGGTTCGATCGTGTGATCGTGATCCGACGTCTCCCAGCTCGTGTGGCAGTTTTGCAAAAAAGATTTCGGTTGCCACATACATATTTCTTTTTTAAACCCTCCTCGCTCCTGATTCCTCCTCCGCCCCTGCTCCTACTCTCTCAACGAGAATTGCAAGAGAAAAGCATTGGGCTTGCGCCAGAGCCGACCACCCGTCTCATGCCATCGTTACCGCAAGGGCCCTTCCTCAGTAGTTGCGACTTCAGGAAAACAAAGCAAGGCTCAGCGACCCCTCGAACATGTTGGAATAGACCGACTACCAAGACCAATCAGCAAGCCAGCTCGGCCCGAAGCCGCCATCGTTTCCACACAAGAAGTCGCGCAAATCAAACACATCGCCAGACGGGCACCTGCCCCGACCGCAATGGTGCGAGCGTCCAACCCATGGAGCGCGCAAACAGGATCCAAAGTTCTTCCAGGCGACGCCCCAAAGAGGGAATTAGCGACGATGCCGACATTGTCGCCCGACCCAGCCAGGCCTTAGGCTTTCGCCCGAAGAACTAGATCCAAGGGTCTGCAAAATGTGTGGACTCCACGACGGCGCTGAGGGAGTCCTGGATTCAGGGGTCCTCAGATGTCCAGCCTAGGAGTATGGGGCGGGCTACATGGGCCATACAGGATCAATCTGAAGATCAATTATCGTGTCTGGACAGGACTTCTCAACACGTGGACGGCAAGAATAGAGTCTGGAGGTTTCCTTCCCTGATAAACCGACCTTGTACAAACCCTAGACCCCCTCCGGTGTGTATATAAACTGGAGGGGTTAGACTATAGAGGGCAACTTTCATCATCATCGGAATCTTCATAGGCTAGACATCTAGGGTTAGCCATTACGATCTCGAGGTAGATCAACTCTTGTAATCTTCATACTCATCGAATATAATCAAGCAGGAGTAGGGTTTTACCTCCATTAAGAGGGCCTGAACCTGGGTAAACATTATGTCCCCTGACTCCCTATCACCATCGATCTCTTGATGCACAGCTTGGGCCCCCTACCCGAGATCTGCCAGTTTTGACACCGACATTGGTGCTTTCATTGAGAGCTTTGTTATGCTGTCTGCAAAAAGCGATCCATGGCTCGCCTAGTCATCAACGACAATATCATTTCCAGGGGGTGCCTGGCTTCGGGGCAGACCCTCCGGTTCAGCGGTTTTACCATAAGGGTCCGCGCGGCCATCGAGCCCACAACTCCTCTCATGGCTGCCGGACACCATCCTTGCATTGGCCCCAAGTACTCTGAAAAATTGGATCCAGAAGATGTTTTGTCTTTAAACGAACTGCTAGACCGCATCGCCGCCCTGGGGGTCTCAACGGACTATGATCGGATCGGGCTCAAGCCCGGCTAGAGGGAAATTAATCACCCACCGATCACCCACTTCGTGGTGATCGTTGAGGAACCGGCCATTGGCGCCTCCCCCTCCCCCCCCCCACATATTGAGGACCAAGTATGTTCGGGTCCCCGAATCCCCTGAGCCGGATACTTCCCCTTCGGAAGGGACTTTACTACCGCCGGACTCCGGTTCAGATGTAGGATTGCAAGAGCCTTCGCGCTTAACCGGACCCGAACCGGTTACTTCGGAAGCCATACCGGCTCCAAACACAGATGTGGGACAAGATCTAAAATTTAATCCACCCACCCACCACAATCTATACTCTCCAAGCAACTCAGCTCCTCCAGATATATACGACCTGATGTATGTGCGGCAGCAGCCCCAGGAAACGGTCCACCACTTTTGGGCCAGATTCCTGCTTGTTAAAAACAAGATCAAGGACTGTTCGGACGACGACGTAGTTTCGGTCTTCCACCATAACTGTACAAACGAAGGGATATTGAATGCCCTCGACCGTCACCACATACTAAGCTTCACGGAATTATCGCATGTAGTACAAAAGTACAGTGCGATGGAAAGCATATGGAGGGCCCAGAAAACTCAGCTGGAGCCCGCCACCTTGACGCAGTGTGCGGCCCGGGCTAAAAGAATATACCCCGGCGGGTCACCCGACCATCGGGCTATGGGCAGGAAGAACAAGCCCTTCATGGGACATAGGTCCGTTCTTGATGAACTATTGGACAAACCCTGCCCGATCCACACTATGGACCGGCCAGTTTGGCACACCATGCCCTGCCGCCTCCCATTCCCTACTCATCCTCGGAGGAGTCCTCGACCTCGGCGGTGCCGGACGTTGGACGGCGGCAAGTAGGACGCGTGGCTGACGGTGCTCCCGTCATTGGCCGCCAGCGTGGCCACCGCTTGTGCGGTCGCGTCCGCGTCCGGATACGCCGCTATTGTGTCGCGAGAGGCGACTTGAGTGAGGGCGGCGACCTCGAGCTTCATCCCCGAAGACAAGCTCTCCCGCAGAGCGTTCGCACTCGCGGTCATGGCGGATGTGGTGCCAGGTAGGAGGACGATGCGCTATGGTGTGGAGGTTAGCTGGGCGTTGCCGCTTTAAGTAGCGCATTCCGGTGAGGCCAAGCGTCCGGGTGCGTCATTAAGTCGCCGGAGTTGGTTCCTCGAGCACCGAGCCTCTTAACGACGACATACGAACGGACGACATGAATGCGGGCAGCTGGCGCCGGCTGGGAATGCACCGCGCGACGGCGCGAGGGACGAGGGTTTTGGTGTGCCAGGGTAGTCAGCTGCGGTCGTGGTAACATTGGAGATGCCCTTTGCTCACATGCGATCCCCGCATGTCATTGAAAAAGCAAGACGACCCGACATGGTCTCAGGTCCAGAGGATGCAGTTGGCCGCGCTACACCACTCCGCGGACGCGTCGCGGCGCCCCGTGCATCCTCGACGAGCCGGGTGTTGGGGTGTATTTGGATTGTGGCCAAAGTGCTCCTTACCAAAATTTTGGTCATGACCCAAAGATTGGTCTTTGTTTGGATGGTTGCCATTTTCTGGCATGCCAATGAACTCTAGCCAACTCTAGTTCATTTTTCTTGCCAATGTCGGCCAAATTATGGGCAACCAATACCTCAACCAAAATTTTGGTCATGACCCAAAGATTGGTCTTTGTTTGGATGGTTGCCATTTCCTTGGCATGCCAATGAACTCTAGCCAACTCTAGTTCATTTTTCTTGCCAATGTCGGCCAAATCATGGGCAACCAATACCTCAACCAAAATTTTGGCTACCCAATGCTTTAATGGGGCAACCTTGGGCACAAACCAAATGCCACCCTCGGCACACTGAAACCGACCGTGTCTACCAACGATATGAGTGTGACGCTCACCGCGGTCGCCGTGTCCAGAGGCGGTGCTGGAGTTGTGCCCCGTTGTTGGCCCCAACGACCCACATGAACGGTTGTCGGTGGCGAGGAGGTCGTGGGCCAGCTCCATTGGACTAGTCTGCGCTACGTCGTCCCGACGGGTGTGCCCCACATGTCGGTTTCCCTATTTTCCCGGCCATATTCGAGCGTTAGTGCTCCGCGTTGCGCATTAGGCCTTTCACTATGTAGGTCAAGCGAGACAACTTGTTGTTTATTTGAGCCGTTCAAGTATAATCATGTGGCATTTGCTTATTTCTCATTCCTCTCCAACCCTCTTCTCCATCGATCATGTCACCCTCCAGTCGAGTCCATCCTCCCGCATGCCTCATTTGAACATTCCGCCGAGTATCATTCGCATGTACCCACCCTAGTCCTCTTTCAATAGATCTCCGGACCCGGAGATGAAATCGAGAGGGAACGAGTGGGGGCACGTGATACCTAAGGCGGATTCAAAATTTTGAACCGGTGAACATTGCATCCGCAAATCATATATAAAGGGTATTCAATGTTCGTTTCGTTTTTGAACGTAAAATATACTCCCTCCTATCCTTTCTAGTTTACATATAAGTTTTATGTGTAGTCAAAGTATATCTACTTTGATCAAAAAGGTATCAACATTCAACAACGCCCAATCAATATTGCTAGATTCATACGTACTCCTAGATTTGTACTCGAGATGGTTTCCAATTTGACTATTCACAAGATTAATAGTATATGAGATGTATAATGTGAAAATTATATCATTGGAAACTCCTTTCACATACGAATTTGACCATATGCTTTGTGTAAGTTGCATGTCATATATTATTACTCTAACATTTGGTCAAAGTTAGCCTCAAAAAACGCATTAGACCCTATATGCTTTGTGTAAGTTGCATGTCATATATTATTACTCTAACATTTGTGTAAGTTGCATGTCATATATTATTACTCTAACATTTGGTCAAAGTAGTATAGTGGAAGTGGATGCTCTGACATAGGTATCCTTGCCTTACCCTCCCATTCGGTCACTTACTGGCGGACCCCATGCTTGCTAGGCCCCGCATGTCAGTTACTCAATGGGTTCGGCCACGTCAGGGGATCCTCATTCGTAGTATACTCCCTCTATTTTTATTTACTCCACATAAAATGGAGGGAGTGGTGGTATAATAAATGACGTGGGCAGGGGAGGGGGAGGGACGTCGGTTTGCTCTCAACTGCGGTCCCACAAGATGAAGCGCGTTCGATTCGGTGAGCGACGTGGAGGGTCCAGCGTGCTGGGCTGCAACGCGAACGCGACAAGAGCAATGTACAATCAAAACCGATTGACCGGTCGTCACCGGAACCACTATTCACACCAGAACCTTCGCTGCTCGGCCTACGCCAGCCACTGCCCTAAAACCACACCAAATCTCTAGCCCATTCCCCCACCTTTCGATCCCCTAGCCCGCATCAAGCGTCCCCTAGTTCGCCGGAAAGCCATGGTGCGCCGCAAGATCACTTACTACAAGATGCTGACGCTGTAGCGCCGCGCAGAAATTGTGGCGGCGGTCGGCGCCACAGACTTCCGTTCCGAAGCTCGCTTTGCAGCGGGCCAAACCCTGAGTTCTCTGGAGCCAAGCTACCAGGAGGAGGAAGCCGATCCAATGTTTATGGCAGAGTTCGCGGCGCAGAAGGCCCCCGATGGGTATGAGATGATGGACGTCGACTTTGTGCCGGCGTCCGAGTCCCCCATGGTGCAGGCGGACCAGCGGTTCAACATGGCGATACTAAAGGAGGACCGGGAGGCAGAGGCTCAACTCGACGCGGAGCGCGTGCATGCCGCTGCCATCGAGGCTCTCCTGCAGGCGGAATCGGATGTCATGGATGTGAACAGGGCGTCGGAGGCTCAACTTGAGGCGGAGCGCGCGGATGCCGCTGCCACTGAGGCCCTCCTGCAGGCGGAACCGGATGTCTTAGACTTGAACCGGGCGGCAGAGGCTCGACTCGACGCAGAGCACGCGGATGCTGCTCTCATCAACGCCCTCTTGCAGGCGGAACCGGACGTCCTGGACTTGAACCGGGTGGTGGAGGCTCGACTCCACGCCGAGCGCGCGGATGCCGCTCTCATCGACGCCCTCTTGCAGGCGGAACCGGACGTCCTGGACTCGAACCGGGCGGCGGAGGCTCGACTCGATGCGGATCGCGCGGATGCCGTTGCCATCGAGGTCCTCCTGCAGGCGGAACCGGACGTCCTTGACTTGAACCGGGCTGTTCTCTCGTCCGTGCAGAGTGGCCGCACGCTCCGCTTGAACGAGTAGCTGGAGGCCGAGGACAACAACGGTGCAGAGACACACGTCGGCAGCGATGGCTGGTTCGCGCCGGCAGCCAAAGACGACGAGGCCGTCTCTTTCCGTGAGGAGTGATAGTTTTTCTTTATGTTGTTGTTTTTATGGATCTTTTGCTGTGTAAAAACATATATTTGTTATGCAAGTCGCCTGCCTTGGGTCAGTCTACCATTTCAGGTGGTTGGATGAATATCCTACGTCTCCTAACCCTTCTTTCCTTCTTCCTCACCTCTTCTTCTTCCCCAACAGACCACCGCACGGGCCGTACGGATACTCCCCAACATGCGGTTGGATAAACATACTCTATGAACGAAAATTATGTGTTAGCGATAGGATGGCTGAGTTTGGTTTGTTCACATGCGACAACACGTGTCAGTGAGGGTGCGTTCCCTTGGTTGGGTTTGCGGCGTGCAGGAGCGACTGTGTGAGGGTGCGGTGCGACCGCGGCGTGCAGGAGAGACCGTGTGAGGGTGCGGTGCGACCGCGACAGCCGTGCGCAAGTGTACCTCCTTCTCATTTTGAAAACTTTAGGCAAGCTTGGCAAAAATATGTGGCAAAGTTTGGCAATGCAAGGCCTAGACCCAAACAGGATAAGTACGTACGTACTAGGAGTACTAGTGTTAAAAAAGAAAGGCTGGGTTTTCCTTCGCGGGATTTAATCGATACAAATCCTCGTCTCACGTGTCAATTAATGCGTATTTTTTTCTCCAAAGGCCAAAGAGCTAACCATCTCACTCCTCATCGCTTGATTAATGCAGCGCCATGCAAACCAACCTTCTCACTTCCGCATGCATGCAGGGGATATTAATGTCCTTGGTTGCTAACCCTATCAATTTTGCCTCGATTAGTGTTAGTGGCCCTTTGCAAATCGTAATTTTGATATACTGGACTTGTGTACAAAAAATGGAGGTAGTAACCATATTTGACTTCCTTCCCCATTGCGGTGATGTCGACGATATCTTCTTTTTTGTGGTTTGGCGAAGTGTGTTCGACGGAGAACACCATTGAGGGAGACCACGGTAAGTCGTTCGCAAGTGCCGCCTACAAGCCGAGACAACTGCCTTATTTGCATCCATGAAGTCCTTTACTAGTACTACTAGGAGTACTAGTGCGGTGAGATGGTTTCTCGAAGAAGACGATGGTGAAGTGGAGTCAGTGAAGAGTGAAATGATGGTTGCTTCGTCCGTGCTTTTGTGATTTGACGCCTCGCTGCTTTGTGATTTGTGATAGAAGGGATAGGGGAGTAGACTCGGTGCTCTATACTGTACTACATGCGTCCAAGCATGGGAGAAAGAGGAGAGACGTTGCATTTTTCTATTCCTTCAATCAATCAATCAATCAGGGAGCTTCGGTTCCATCTTTTTGGCTTTGGCAACACCGTCCACAATGGTTCCCATGATGCCAAAAGCTATTTTCACATTTGGCTACACATTGTGGATGCCCTTAACCATACCACTTGGTTTTGGTCCTGTGTGCTATCTATACAAATCTCAATTATATTGATCTAAAAAATTATAGAATCAAGATTAGTAAAAAGGAGGTGATTTTGCCGCGCGGATGGTGGGGGAGGTTTCTTATTTGAGCAATGCTACATCCACATAATGGTTTACGTAAAGTTACAAACTGATGTGATGTGGGACTATTTGATTGGATTAAAGGAGAGGATTAGGCCCACCCCACCTGAAAATCAGGGGGGCATATATGGATTAGATGGAAAGAATACGTAGCAGCTACGCAACCCTTTGTAAGTCTAGGATTAGGCTTCTTATTTTCGGAGGACGTTGTCCTGGCGGTTTTCTAACATGCGGTCCCACGTGTCAGTGCTTTACCAAGCTGATCCGCGTCCCACATGAGGCAGAACAACGGTAGAAGCAACATGTGGTTAAGTTGAAGAAGATGAGGGAGAAGCGGATTCAGCAACGAGTGAAATGATGGTTGCTTCGTCCCTCCAACTTCTTTTTTAGCATTATTACTTCGTCCCTCCAACATCACTGCGGGAAAGGTGCAGCTTTGTGATTTGACTCCTCATTGCTCATTACTACGCCGGCGCCATGACTGGGGTGCTTCACCCCGGCTGCTCTGCACTGTATTCCGGTATGGCACGTGGACCTGGTAGCTTGATGTCCCACATGTAGGTGAAAAGGACTAGAAGATTTATGAAAGTGAGCGCTCCACTCTTACGACGGAGGAGTAGACGACACGACGGCCTAGTGAACTGTCACTTGTATTGTATAGTACTATAGTTTTGCTGTTTCACACGATCCATCGATACAAACCCGATTAAACAGGAAAGGGCGGGATTTTTCCCGTGCGGTAGATGATACTGTCCATACATTTCAAAGGCAATTTTAATGTATGCAAACTGAATAATTATAAGTAACAATATGATATCTAGTAAAACTAAAAACACATATGATTTATTGTGTTAGAGTGTAGTAGTAGTGTTGTATTGCATAGTTGTTAGATGTAACATGCGAGAACGTGTAGAGATGTAGTTTTGGAGGGCCTACAAAGAGAAAAGCGTAATACGGTCACCGAACTTTAGAATAAGCAGATTACGGTCACTATATACGTTTTGTGGTGATTATACGGTCAGTTGCTCACAGTTCAGCATTGGATTGCACTCTGTTGACCGGCCAGATAGTCTGTGTGGCGCCATGTTGACTAGTTAAATTGACCATGTTCCTTGTGGGTCCCACCTGTCAGTTCGCATAGTAAAAGGTCAGATAAGCACAAATTTACGCAGGCGCGACAAGGCTCCAACCTGTGCACGGGAATCACCTGGTTGTGTATGTGTCTGTTAGGGCCTGATGTGTGTGCATGCACGTGTAGGTTGAGCACTTGAGCGTGAGAGTGTGTGTTGGTCGTGTGGTGTACTGGTGTGTGCATGCATGCGTGCGTGTGTGCCTGTGAGTGTTGCGTGCGTGCGTGGGTGCATGTGTTTATGTGAGTGTTGCATGGATGCAGTTCGTGTGCATGCGTGTGTGTGCGTATAATCACCACACCAGCTGATGTGTGTTAAAACAGACGACTCAGCATACCAATACAAGGCCACCTTGTCCGCTGTGCCCGCGGTCATGACTTTGAACCACCGTCCAAATATTTTTTTGCCGTTTGTCTTCATTCTTACTAGCAAGATGCCCGTGCGTTGCACGTAACATCAAGATGCATTTGTACGACTTGTTTATCTTGTGAGAGAAAAGGATGAACGAGGGAAGGCCCTTTTTGCAAATGTGGAGAGGTGTGTGGGTACCTTTTTGCAAAATTGCCATAGTTTCTTTCCTACCCGTCAGATATAAATCGGATGGCCTATATTGCAGGATGGAAGGCACACCATCGTCACCAACTATGTTTTTTTATAAGAGTGTATTTTATGTATTTTATAAGAGTGTAGATGTAGAGTAGATACAAGTCGACAGGTGGGCACGATGGTAGAGAGATAATGTGATGCAACACTAGAGGTGCCACGTGGAGCGTTTAACTCGTCAACTAGTCATGTCATGAGCAAATACAAAGTTGTACGGTGAGCCCGTGACTGTATAATAACCACTAAATATAAATGGTGACCATAATGAGTGGATTCTGAAGTCCAATGTACGTATCGTGCTTTCGCTTCAAATACAATGATCGTCATTGCATATATCGCGTGAGAAAGATGAAACATGCGTGAATTTTCTGGGGGCTTACTTTTAGAGGACCTGGAGATAGTTTTGTGTGCATACGTGAAAGGGGTGTACAGGGGGGGTATGCGATGGAGAGAGAGATGCTCTTTGTTTCTCTTTATTATGACTAACTTTGTAAAATATAGTATAAAAATATACAAATTCACAGTGCGGAATAAATATCATTGTGGGCACCATGCAATGCAAATTAGCGTTCGTACTCCTCCATATAACTTTGTAATGTTGTATATATGTAGAAACTCTAAAATATTTTTTTGGCCACACTTTATTCAAAAGGAATGTTGTATGCGAAATAAATGTGAAGAGAGGGCCTTTTAGATCAATGGGGTACGTGATGTAACATGTGTGAATGTGTAGTTGATGCATTTGGCGGGGCCTAGAGAGGTATGTGTGTGTGTTACGTATTCGAGAGAGGCATGGATAGAGGGGCCGACGGGGGGGGCGTGGGAGAGATAGCATGAGAAATGAGAGTGATCTAGAGAGAGAGAGACGAATATGACGTCACGACAAGAGGTTCCACTCCCTGAGTGTGTATATGCAAGGGAGGAGGGAATAGAGGCACGAGGAGAAATTTTCTTTGTGTGTGGTGCTTGTGTTGGTATGTGTGTGTGTCAGAAGATAATGAGACGTGGGGGCAGAGGGTGTGTGACAGTGTGAGGTCTGGTGGGTCGAGATGAGGCCCTTCGTTTGGTTCCGTCCTGCACCATATTGGTCGGCCCATGACGCATTTAGGAAGACCCATGGATGACTAGTTGTACAAGACAAAGATAGCAGAATTGTGAAGGACTCTGTGTCCACTGACAAAGCCGGCTAGGATTTGTAACCGTAGGTTCTCAAACTAAGGTAACCCCTTTATCTCTGATATTACTATTCATCCAACCTAACTTTAAGGGGCATTGTCGGTGTCAAAACTGGCGGATCTCGGGTAGGGGGTCCCGAAATGTGCGTCTAGGCGGATGGTAATAGGAGACAAGGGACACGATGTTTTTACCCAGGTTCGGGCCCTCTCGATGGAGGTAAAGCCCTACTCCTGCTTGATTAATATTGATGATATGGGTAGTACAAGAGTAGATCTACCACGAGATCAGAGAGGCTAAACCCTAGAAGCTAGCCTATGGTATGATTGCTGTTCGTCCTACGGACTAAAACCCTTTGGTTTATATAGACACTGGAGAGGGCTAGGGTTACACAGAGTCAGTTACAATGGGAGGAGATCTACATATCTGTATCGCCAAGCTTGCCTTCCACGTCAAGGAAAGTCCCATCCGGACATGGGACGAAGTCTTCAATCTTGTATCTTCATAGTCCAGGAGTCCGGCCAAAGGTTGTAGTCCAGCCATCCGGACACCCCTAATCCGGGACTCCCTTAGTAGCCCCTGAACCAGGCTTCAATGGCGACGAGTCTGGCGCGCAGATTGTCTTCGGCATTGCAAGGAGGGTTCCTCCTCCGAATACTTCATAGAAGATTTTGAACACAAGGACAGTGTCCGGCTCTGCAAAATAAGTTCCACATACCACCATAGAGAGAATAATATTTGTACAAATCTAATCTGCTGACGTATTCCGCAGCGTGACATCATGCCATGGCCAAGCCTTTATTCGAATCATTTTACTGTCCCACCTCAGCGCGTTTAGCGAGGCAGTTCCCTTGGCACGTCTTGTCGAAGCAGAGACCGTGTCCCCTTATTTCGGGATTCCCATCAATACGGGCGTGGTTAACCCAACCGTGCCTGTTGGTATATTTCTTCAATCGAAGGCGAGTCCCAAACGGTCACGGGGAGGGCTCTTGGTATTCAACCTCTTTATAAAGAGACCAAGGCTCGACTCCTTTCTTTCAATCTCAATCAAATCCGCCTCTCACCTTGAGTTCCAACACCCAAAGCTCCAGATTCAGGCGCTTCGGACCTCCGATGATGTCCGGCTCCGACCTTCAAGGCCGGTGGATGCCTTCCTCCGTTACGGAATAAGACATGCTAAAGCTAAGAGATGCCAGGTATCTAACTGGCAAAATCTTGCATAGGCTGCCTGCTCAAGGGCAGGTTATTCCCACTCCCAAGCCTGGTGAGAGCGTGGTGTTCATGTCTCACTTCCTGCGGGGGCTAGGCTTCCCGATTGACCCCTTCGTGAGGGGGCTCATGTTTTATTACGGGTTGGAATTTCACGACCTAGCTCCGGAGTCCATCCTCCATATCTCATCGTTCATTGTCATGTGCGAGGCCTTCCTCCATATTACTCCTCACTTCGGATTGTGGCTTAAGACCTTCCAAGTAGAGCCGAAGATGATCGAGGGGCAGCATGCAGAGTGTGGAGGTGCAATTATAAGCAAGATTGCCGACGCTCCCTGGACGGAGGGCTCTTTTCAAGAGGAGTTCGGCTTATGGCAATGAGAGTGGTTTTATATCACAGCCCCCAGGGGCACCACATGGGTGGCGCCGCCTGCCTTTCGCTTGGGTCCCCCACCATAGCTAGCGTCATGGGTCAATAAAGGGCTTAACTGGGGTCCGTCCAAGGACGTGCCCTTGTTGCAGGGCCATGTTCGAGATCTCCTAGAAAGAGATATCAATCTGGCCGTAGTGACGCAGGTTATGTTGATTCACTGCATCCTGCCCTGCAAACATCGCCCCCTCCGCCTGTGGGAGTTTAATCCGGAAGGACCACGAGCCCTCCAACATTTTGTGGGCGCGACGCCCATGGAGATGTAAAAATTGTTCTTCAGATCACAAGCAATGTGTCCGGACTCGTCCGAGGACGCGGGTCTGAGCTGCAATCGCCCGGACACTCAAGTAAGTAGCCCTGTACCCGGACACGCTATCCGTATATTTATTATAAAATTGCCCTTAAAAGAGCTGTCCCTTAAATAGGAGTGGATAGCGAAAGCAAAGCTAATCAGGTGTCCGGCCCCCCTCCCAGAGACTACGCCGAATCCCGTGTTAACCAGGATGCTAGAGGTTGTGCCTTTGAAAGAAGGCGAAGAGGGGAGCAAGGAAGCTACCGCCTCCCCGAAGGAGGCTGCCAGGAAAGGAGGAATCGAGAATTCCTCTAACCAGGGGAAGAAGAGGACCGCCTCTGAAGACCTGGAGACCATGGTCTCAAAGCGGGGAACGAAATCTTTGTCAGAGGGTCCGGCGCCGGGGGGTGCCCCGGTCGCATTGCGCCCCCAAGGGGATCAGCTCTCCACCAAGCCATAAGTAAAGAGAGGCGTTGGTGTCAAAACCGGCAGATCTCGGGTAGGGGGTCCTGAACTGTGCGTCTAGGCGGATGGTAATAGGAGACAAGGGACACGATGTTTTTACCCAGGTTCGGGCCCTCTTGATGGAGGTAAAACCCTACGTCCTGCTTGATTAATATTGATGATGTGTGTTACAAGAGTAGATCTACCTACGAGATCAAGGAGGCTAAACCCTAGAAGCTAACCTATGGTATGATTGTTGTTCGTCCTATGGACTAAAACCATCCGGTTTATATAGATACCGAAGAGGGCTAGGGTTACACAGAGTCGGTTACAATGGTAGGAGATCTACATATCCGTATCGCCAAGCTTGCCTTCCACGCAAGGGAAAGTCCCATCCGGACACGAGACAAAGTCTTCAATCTTCTATCTTCATAGTCTTGGAGTCTGGCCGATGATGATAGTTCGGCTGTCCGGACACCCCGTAGTCCGGGACTCCCTCAGTAGCCCCTGAACCAGGCTTCAATGACGATGAGTCCGGCGCGCATATTGTCTTCGGCATTGCAAGGCGGGTTCTTCCTCCGAATAATTTATAGAAGATTGTGAACACCAGGATAGTGTCCGGCTCTGCAAAATAAATTCCACGTACCACCGTAGAGAGAATAATATTACACAAGTTCAATCTGCTGACGTATTTTGTGGCGTGACGTCACACCACAACCAAGCCTTTACCAGAATCGTTTTTATTGTACCACCTTAGCGCGTTCAGCGAAGCGGTTTCCTTGCATGTCTTGTCGAAGCAGAGATCGTGTTCCCCTTATTCTGGGATTCCCATCAATACGGACGTGGGTAACCCAACCGCGCCCGTTTCCATGCCTCCTCCATCGAAGGCGGGTTCCAAACGGTCATGGGGACGGCTCTTGGTATTCTTCCTCTTTATAATGAGACCAAGGCACGTTCTTTTCCTTCAATCCTCTATCAAATCCGCCCCTCGCCGCGAGTTCCAACACCCAGGGCTCCAGATTCGGGTACCTTCGATCTTTGACAATGTCCGGCGCCGACCTGCGAGGCCGGTGGATGCCCTCCTCCGTCACGGAAGAGGACGTGCTAAAGCTGAGAGACGCCAGGTACTTAACCTACGAGATTTCGCATAGGCTGCCTGCCCGAGGGCAAGTTATTCCTTCTCCCGAGCTTGGCGAGAGCGTCGTGTTCGTGTCCCACCTCCTTCAGGGTTTAGGCTTCCCGACGGATCCCTTCGTGAGGGGGCTCATGTTTTACTATGGGCTGGAATTCCACGACTTGGCTCCGGAGTCCATTCTCCACATCTCATCATTTATTATCGTCTGCGAAGCCTTCCTCCACACTACCCCTCACTTCGGCTTGTGGCTCAAAACCTTCAACGTGGAGCCGAAGATGATTGAGGGGCGTCAGGCAGAGTGCGGAGGGGCGGTTATAAGCAAGATGGCCGATGCTCCATGGCCCGAGGGCTCTTTTCAAGAGGAGCTCGGCTCGTGGCAACAGGAGTGGTTCTATATCACCGCTCCCAGGGGCAGCAGGCAGAGGCCGCTGCCCGTCTTCCGCTCGGGCCCTCCACAACAGCTGACGTCATGGGTCAACAAGGGGCGCGACTGGGGGCCGTCCAAAGACGTACCCCTGTTGCAGGACCGGATTCGAGGCCTCCAAGAAAGGGAGGTCAATCTGGTCGTAGTGGTACAGGTTATGTTGATCCGGCGCATACTGCCCGGCAAACGTCTCCCCCTCCGCCTGTGGGAATTTAATCTGGAGGGGCCACGAGCTCTTCAACACTTCATGGGTTTGACACCCGCGGAGATGTACAGATTGTTCTTCGGATCGCAAGACATGCGTCCGGACTTGACCGAGGATGCAGGCCTAAGCTGCAATCGCCCGGATACTCAAGTAAGTAGCCCTGTGTCCGGACACATTGTCCATTTACTTATCGTGGGTTTGCCTTTTAACCAGCTATCCCTTGGACAAGAGTGGATAGCGCAAGCAAAACTGATACGGTGTCCGGCCCCCCTCCCTGAGACCACGCAGGATCCCGTGTTAATCAAAATGTTGGAGGTTGCACCTTCGGAGGAGGGCGAAGGGGGGCACAGGGAAACTACCGCCTCTGCCAAGGAGGCTTTCAGTAAGGGAGGAATCGAGAGTCCCTCCTTCCAAGGGGGGAAGAGGATCGCTTTCGAAGACCCGGAGGCCAAGGCCTCAAAGCGGGGAAAGAAATCTGTACCGGAAGGTCCTGTGCCAGGAAGAGCCCCGGCCGTACTGTCTCCTCGGAGGAATCAGCCCTCCAGCGAGCCGTAAGTAAAAAAGGGGGGATTTTGTAATAGTGGACACCACTGCTTAATTTCTAAAGGTAACCGAAGTTTTTCACCTAGTAGTTCGGATCTCAGCCCATCTCAGTACAGCTCATCTTCGGGAGACCTTCGTCCGGAGATGATGGAGAGCGAAACGCCTCCCTCTGCCGCCCCGTCGTGTGGGGCGGACGACCCTGAGGTGTCGTCATGGAGGGTCTCCCCGAGTCCGGCGGGGCCGGAGAGTTCGGCGCCCATTGGAGTACGGCCGGTGAAGCTGCAGGATTTGCTCAAGAGGGCGTCTATCTCAGAAGATCACCGCACATTAATGAGTATGGTGATTGAGAGGATCTCGTCCGCCGAAAGCGGGTTGTGTGAGGCCGTCGGAAGTTTGCTGACGGGGTTTGAGGTACGCAAAAAATGACATACCTTTTGACAGTTTTGCACATGAAGTGCGCCCTGTATAGATAGTAGCCCCTGAGACTTGGTACGCTGTCGAAAGCGACAGCGTGCCGAGGATCATAATTTCAGTTATAGATTGTCGCCTTTCCTATGCAGGTGGTAGAACATTCAGTGGCTAGCCGGACTGATGGAGTTGCCGAGCTAAAGAGGCAACTCGACGTTGCGGATGCGGACATCTCGCTGGTCAATAAATGACTTGATGAGTCACAAGGTATGTGGTTGCTCCGCGGTCGCCTAGTAAGGGAGCTGATGCCCATTCCTTACAATATGTATGCTTGATGCAGATGGTGCTGCTGCTGTGGAAGACCTTCGAGCAGAGCTTGCTCGGGCCAAGGAGCAAGCCAGAAAAAGCGAGGCGGCTGCCTCGAAGGCAGCGGAAGAGCTAGAAGCCGAGAAGGCTGCTCAATGCCGAAGCAGGGAGGAGATGGCCGAAATGGCCGCGAAATTAAAAGATGCTACCGACCGCCAGGAGGTTCTTGAAAGAGAACGCCGAGCGGAGCAAGAGGACCTGAAGAAGGCCGACGCCGAAGCCAAGGATGCCCATAGTGCGATGCGGGCTATGAAGGAGGAGCTGCGTCAGGTTGGAGACATTGTGGCTGGAAAGCCCTTTATGCTGCGTAGGAAGTTCACGGATCCAAAATATGCTCAGCTGGGCCGATTGTGTGGTGCGGAGGATCCTTATCTGGATTTGGCAGCGAGTGCGGCGGACGCAGTCGTGCACTTCCGAAGCCAGAAGGATCACGAAATGGAAGAGCTTTTCTGGTCTCAATTCCATAGTCCGGAGCGTCCACTTCCGTTGAGTGATCGGCTGGTTGAGTGGGCTGAGCTGAATAGATTGTCCGGACTTGCCATGACGGATGTGGTCACTCATCTGTGGCCGGAAAGGCCTAAGCCGAAGAGTTATTTTGGCTTGTTGCAGCAATTCCTTGGGGCGGTGCTGCATATCGGGGCGATGAAGCGGTCGGCATGCATAGAAGGTGCACGGATGGCTCTCGCCCGTGTTAAGACATACTGGGCGGAGATGGATGCCACCGCTGTTGCATCCTGGAGTTCGGACAAAAGCCGATTCCCCACCGAGCACTATTTTGAGGAAGTCCTGCAGGGCGCTCGTTTAATGGAGTCGCAGTGCTCGAAGGATGTTATTTTTAAATGACATGTATGATTTCTGAGATCATGTTTATAAAGCAATAGCTTTTTATACTTGTGCGTTCAAGTATTGAACTATCTCCTGTGCGGCCGTATATGTATGTATAATCTTAAAGATGGCAGTCTTTGGCTTCAGCCCCCACGCACATGGTGCGGGGGTGTTTGCAAAAAGAAAAGCGCTTTTTCACACTTAATCCAACGTCTTGGTCCTTTTAAGGAGGTGATAGCATAGCAAACTAGTCAATCGGACTATAATGCTTTATCACTTTCACTTAGCCATAGGAGCTCGAATGTGGGGCTACTATATAGCCCCTAGCGGCACCGTGTTTCGCCGAACTCGGGGCGCGTATGTGCCTGATCGGGAAGCGGTCCTTCGTCAAAGCGGAGGAATTCTAAACATTCCAATAGTCGATCGAGTGGTTGACCAGTCTCTCGCTATATCATGACAGTTAGTTTTCGGCTTTCTCTACTGAGGTGCTCGTCCGGCCGAACCGGGGCACAATCGCAGTAGTTCTCCTGGTGCCGCGTTAGCCGATGTAGCGGAACATAAGGCAGCAAAACACAGGAGCTGGGCAAACCCAACATTTGACCAAAGACATGATTCGGAGCTGATGCATATAAGGCCTAACTCGAGACGTCGAACACTCCCTGAGGTGTTCGGTCTTTATGATACCGGGCAGAACAATGCCCTAAGCCCCTAGCGTCCAGGTACAGGCGGGAACTTCTGACGCGGCCGATGCCAAAACGCCAGCCTCCTCCTCGGCTATGGTAGGGAACCGGGGGATGTGTATCAATAAGAGACAGTAAGAAAGGTTTACGGAGGGTCTTAATCTGAAGAGAATCCTTGCAACGGGTCCCTGCTGCATGTCTGCGCCTGTGTCTCCGTTGTGATGTATCCTGGACGGGTGTAGCACGTGCTTCATCTGTAAGAGAGAAGGACTTAGTTTCCAAGAAATATCGTGCAAAAGTTGTATTTAAAATAAAGTATAATTTGGACGATGAAGAAAGTTGAGCTTTATTGGCTCTCATCATTTATACGTGCGGCCCCTTATAAAGGAGGTATGCGGCTGGGAAGCCCCTTGTTTATTTACGCCGGACTCGCCTAACCATGTCCGAGGTCTGAATGACCTGTTTTAAGGGGCCTTGACCTGCAAGGTCGGATTTAGTGTGTGGCTGTCAAAGCAGCCTCACGTTCTCTGTGGTCAAGGAACACTAGGAGTTACTCTTTTAATGAGATTATGCCGCGTGGACCGGGCATTTTAAGCGTAAGAGACGCGTAATGTGGTATTGCATTAAAGCGGGCGAAAGCTTTGCATCCCCATAGTGCTCGAGGGCCACAGTGAAATGGGGCGATATGGAGCTTTTCGCGAGGAGGTTGTCGGTCGAACCGAACACAACCTCTAGTGGTACAGAGCATGTACAATTGGCTTAAAGGCCTGGCGTCACTCCTTTGAAGGAGGTGCTGCTATGGCGAATTTTGGTAGGGCCTATCCCCATTATGCGGACGGTGTCCTGGTATTGCCGGTGCCGCACTATATTTTTGTGTTATCACATGAAGTGAGTTCACTGTTTTGACTTCTAGTGGGAAAGTCTTCTGTTCTCCGGAGTGCTGCTTGTGGGGTTCGTCGCTTTCGCTTGGTGTGTCGAGCCCCTTGCGTTCGGCGTTAAGTCGGCCAGACTGTTTGAACACCCAACAATCTCTATGGGTATGGTTTGCAGGCTTCCCGGAGGTACTATGTATTTGACATAGCCTGTCCAGAATTTTCTTTAGGTTGGATAGCTCGTCACTGTTGTCCTTGAGGGGCAGTGTTTCTTTATTCAGCTGAGAGCTTTTGAATCCGGTGTTGACCGCCGTACTCTTTGGGCAATTTTCCTTATTCTGGCGCTGATCTTTTTTGCGTCGTGATTTCCCATTTCCATCCCTTACTTCGGATGTACTCGGGGCGCTGGTGCTGCATCTAGCTGTGATGGACCACGTAGTATAGTTAGGCTTCCAAGCCTCTTTTATTTTACTAGTTGTCTGTACCCAGACAAAGTACTTCCGCTGTTGGCTTGTATGACTGTATGACTTGTATGTTGGGTCGTGAGACCCGTATCTTTGTGTATGTTATGTATGGCTCTCTGAGCCTTAAATAAAGTACTTGTGTCATAGAGTCATGTTGTGATGCTTCGTTGTATTTGCACATATCGAGCATATTGTGTGTATGATTGAAATGCTTGGTATGTGTGGGATCTGACCATCTAGTTGTTTATCTTTAGTAGCCTCTCTTACCGGGAAATGTCTCCTAGTGTTACCGCTGAGCCATGGTAGCTTGCTACTGCTCTGGAACACTTAGGCTGGCCGGCATGTGTCCTTCTTCGTTCCTGTGTCTGTCCCTTCGAGGAAATGTCACGCTTTGAGTACCGGAGTCCTGTTAGCCCGCTACAGCCCGGTTTACCGGAGTCCTGCTAGCCCAGTGCTACAGCCCGGACCCACTTGCTGTTGACCGACACGTTCGAAGCTGGGTCATGGATGCCTGTCCCTGTAAGTCTGTGCCACTTTGGGTTTACGACTAGTCATGTCAGCCCGGGCTCTTTATCATATGGATGCTAGCGACACTATCATATACGTGAGCCAAAAGGCGCAAACGGTCCCGGGAAAAAGGTAAGACGACACCCGTGGGAATACCGTGCGTGAGGCCGCAAAGTGATATGAGGTGTTACCAGCTAGATCGATGTGACATCGAGTCGGGGTCCTGACACTAGCCAGCCAGCTGTCTTCCCCCGCGCAAAAGCGGGTCATGAGGCTTGTTAGTGCGGCCATTGTTCTTGGTTTTTCCTGGCCAAGGTGTCTGGCGAGCCATTCGTCTCGGACATTATGTTTAAAGGCTGCTAAAGCTTCAGCGTCCGGACAGTCGACTATTTGGTTCTTTTTAGTGAGGAACATGTTCCAGAATTTGCATGCTGACTCTCCGGGCTGTTGAGTTATGTGACTTAAATCGTCTGCATCCCGAGGGCGGACATAAGTCCCCTGAAAGTTTGCTCGAAACGCGTCCTCAAGCTCTTCCCAACTTCCAGTGGTGTTTTCTGGGAGGCTTTTGAGCCAATGCCGAGCTGGCCCTTTGAGCTTGAGGGGTAGGTATTTTATGGCGTGGAGATCATCTCCTATGGCCATATGTATGTGTAGGATATAATCCTCAATCCAGACTCCGGGGTCTGTTGTTCCGTCATATGCCTCTATGTTTACGGGTTTGAATCCCGCTGGAAATCCATGATCCAGTACCTCGTCGGTGAAACATAGTGGGTGTCTGGTGCCCCTGTATTTAGGTGTGCCGTTGTCTTCAAATGCTCGGCGGGTTATGTTGCTTCCTGGAGTCTTCTTTTTTGGCCCATAGATAGACCTGATTGGGTCATCCTTTTTCCGAGGATCTTTATGCTAATCGTGTGCCGGCTTGTGTGCGGCGCCCCTTGCTGCTCTTGGCCTGTCATCTGGTCGTCTATCCGACCAGGCGGCTTCTTCCTTTTTTGACTACGGGGGCTCTAAGGCCTCCTCGTCGAATTCGGGCAACAACTTGCACTTCAGGTAGCTCTTTGTCTGGTGGCTAGTGCCATATTTATCTGCGGTGTTGAGTACTTTGCTCCATCTCATTCTGAGTGCGTCCTCCGCTGTTTTGAGCTTTTGCTTTTGCTTCTGCAAACTTCTTGCAGTGGCGACAAGCCGTTCATGAAGGTTCATATGCTCTGGTGATGTGTTCAGCGTGAAATCGTCTAGGCTCTTGTTTTCGCCGGGGATGGGTTGCTTTGTGGCATATTCGCCGTCCATTGCTTCGCCCTGCTCTAGGGCTAGGTCCGTATGGGTGCCGTTTTTATCGAGGCCGGACTTCGGGCGGCGCTTGCGTTGCCGTTTTGGTTGTTTGTTGGGGGAGTTGTCCTTCACCACGTCCCATTTTTCCTCGTTGTCGCTTCCCTTTGATGTATCCACCATGTATACATCGTGAGTTGGGGTGGCTTCCCGGTGCCCGATGGGCGTTGGTTCTTGGTCGTCTCCGGCATCGTCGTCCATACCGTCGATGTCTTCGGAGTCGTAGTCTAGCATGTCGGTTGGATCGTCGACAGTGGCTACCAAGTGGGTGGTGCGTGGGCTTTGAATTTCTTCGTCGTCCGCATCCCAACCATCCTGGCCGCAGTCCGGCCAGGGCTCTCTTGATAACAAGAGATACTTTAGCGAACTCAACATGTCGCCAAAAGGTGAGTGTTGAAAGATGTCCGCCGCGGTGAACTCCATGATCGGCGCCCAATCGGATTCGACCGGAGGGGGCGCGGGAGGTTCGGAGTCCGGCGAGGAGTCCGGCGCCTCGGAGCCGCGAGCTTTGTGAGGGACAAGGTCAGCGTTCGGCTCTATCACCGTAGAGGTTGCAGCCCCCGAGGCGGTGTCAAGCCACCCATCCTCGATCTGCGTAGCCGGCTCCGAATTGAAGATCGGAGCGGGCTCGAGTGCGGCCTCCAGGGTACTGTCCGGCCGCAGAGCTAAATCATGCTCGTCGTGATAGTGCGGCACTCTTGGCTGTGGCTTGAATCCATCGAGGATCAAGTCCCCGCGGATGTCAGCCGTGAAGTTCAAACTTCCAAATCTGACCTGACGGCCAGGGGCGTAGCTTTCGATCTGCTCCAGATGGCCAAGCGAATTGGCCCGCAGTGCAAAGCCGCCGAATACGAAGATCTATCTGGGGAGGAAGGTCTCACCCTGGACTGCGTCGTTGTTGATGATCGAAGAAGCCATCGAGCCTATCGGTGACGACACGGAGGAACTCTCAATGAAAGCACCAATGTCGGTGTCAAAACCGACGGATCTCGGGTAGGGGGTCCCGAACTGTGCGTCTAGGCGGATGGTAACAGGAGACAAGGGACACGATGTTTTTACCCAGGTTCGGGCCCTCTTGATGGAGGTAAAACCCTACGTCCTGCTTGATGAATATTGATGATGTGTGTTACAAGAGTAGATCTACCTACGAGATCAAGGAGGCTAAACCCTAGAAGCTAGCCTATGGTATGATTGTTGTTCGTCCTATGGAGTAAAGCCATCCGGTTTATATAGACACCGGAGAGGGCTAGGGTTACACAGAGTCGGTTACAATGGTAGGAGATCTACATATCCGTATCGCCAAGCTTGCCTTCCACGCCAAGGAAAGTCCCATCCGGACACGGGACGAAGTCTTCAATCTTCTATCTTCATAGTCTTGGAGTCCGGCCGATGATGATAGTTTGGCTATCCGGACACCCCCTAGTCCGGGACTCCCTCAAGAGGGGTTTTAAAATGAGAAACATCCTTGTTCTATTTCTGAGGAAGATAACCGAAGTTTTTACCTTGTAGTTCGGATCTCAGCCCTTCTCAGCGGAGCTCATCTTCAGGGGATCTTCGTCCGGAGATGATGGAGAGCAGAACGCCTCCCCCTGCCATACCGCCTTGTGAGGCGTGCGACCCTGAGGTGTCATCACGGAGGGTTTCTCCAAATCCGGCAGGGCCGGAAGGCAGTGGTATGCCCCCCAAGGCCCTCCATGTCCGGCCTTCGAAAAAGGCCATCGGACAAGTCGGGCACCATCCGGTGCACGGCCGGAGGGGCTGAAGAATCTGCTCGGGCGAGCGTCTATCTCAGAAGAACACCGTGCGTTGATGGATACGGTGATTGGAAGGATTTCATCCGCGGAAAGCGGGTTGTACGAGGCCGTCAGGAGTTTACTGACAGGTTTTGAGGTACGCGAAATGATGTACCCTTTGACAGATCCACATATATAAGATGCGCCCTCTATAGATAGTAGCCCCTGAGACTCTGTGCGTTGTCAAAAATGATAGCGCGCCGAGGATCATAATCCCAGGTATAATATGTCGCCTTTCCAATGTAGGTGGTGAATTGTTCGGTGGCTAGCCGGACTGATGAATTTGCCGAGCTAAAGCGGCAACTTGACGTGGCAGATGCCGACATCGCGCTTGTCAACAAGTGGCTGGACGAGGCACAAGGTATGTAATTTCTCCGAAGACACCTGGTAAGAGGAGCTTGATGCCCGTACCTTACAACATGTGTGCTTGATGCAGATGGTGCCACTGCCATGGAGAATCTTCGGGCGGAACTTGCTCGAGCCAAGGAGTAGGCCAGAAAAAGCGATGGGGCTGCCTTAAAGGCGGCTGAAGAGCTGAAAGCCGAATAGGCTGCTCACTGCCAAAGCAAGAAGGAAATGGCCGAGATGGCTGCAAAGTTGAAGAATGCTGCCGACCGCTGCAAGCTTCTTGGAAAAGACGATCAGGTGGCACAGAGGGACCTAGAGAAGGTCACTACCGAGGCCAAGGATACTCGCTCTGCGATGAGAGCTATGAAGGAGGAGCTACGTCAGGCCGGAGATATCACAGCTGGAAAGCCGTTTATGCTGGGGATGAAGTTCGGGGATCCTAAATATGCTCCATTGGACCGGAAGTGGAGTGCGGCGAACACTTATCTGGACTTGGCGGCGAGTGCTGCAGACGCGGCCGAACACTTCCGTGATCAAAATGACCACGAAATGGAAAGGCTTTTTTGGTCGCAGTTCCACAATCCAGAGCGCCCACTTTCATTAACCGATCATTTGGCCACATGGGCGGAGCTGAATAGGTTATCCGGACTCGCCATGAAGTATGTCGTGAGTCATCTGTGGCCGAAAAGGCCCGAGCCGAAGAGTTATTTTAGCTTGGTGCAGCAGCTCCTTGGTGCGGTGCCGCATATTAATGCAATGAAGAGGTCAGTGTGCATAGAGGGTGCGCAGATGGCTCTTGCCCCTGTCAAGACATACTGGGCGGAGATGAAGGCCACTGCTGTTGCATCCCAAGATTCGGACGAGAGCTGAGTTCCTGCCGAGCACTATTTTCAAGAAGTTCTGCAGGGCGCTCGTTTAATAGAGACGCAGTGCTCGAAGGATGTTATGTTTGAATAACATGTATTATTGTAAAACAATGTTTCGATGGAATAAACTTGTGCCTTCAAGAATTAGAATACCTCCCGTTCGACCGTTAATGTATATCTGTATATAACCTGAAAGATGGCAGTCTTCGGCTTCAGCCCCCACGCATATAATGCAGGGGTGTTTGCAGAAGGTGCATTTTCACACTTGATCCAACATCTTGGTCCTATTAAGGAGGTGGTAGCGCAGTGAACGAGGCAACCGGACTATAATGCTTTATCACTTTCACTTAGCCATAGGAGTTTGACAGTGGGGCTACTGTATAGCCCCTGGGGGCACCACGCTCACCCGAATTCGGGGCGCGTGTGTGCCTGGCCGGGAAACGGCCCTTCGTTAATGCGGAGGAATCCTAAAGATTCCGGCAGGTCATCGAGTGGTTGAGCAGTCTCACGCTATATCATGACAGTCAGTTTTCGGCTTTCTCTACTGAGGTGCTCGCCTGGCCGAACCGGGGCACAATCGCAGTAGTTCTCCTGGTGCCGCCTTAGCCGATAGAGCGGAACGTAAGGCAGCAAAACACAGGAGCCGGGCAAACCCAACATTTGACCAAAGACATGATTCGGAGCTGATGCATATAAGGCCAAACTCGCGACGCCGAACACTCCCTAAGGTGTTCGGTCTTTATGAAAACGGGTTGAACAACGCCCTTGGTAAGAAGCCCCTCATGTCCAGGTACGCGCAAAATTCTGACGTGGCCACATGCCAAGACGCTAGCCTCCTCCTCGGTTATAACAAGAAACTGGGGGATGTGTATCAACAAGAGACAGTAAAAAAGGTTTACACAGGGTCTTAATCTGAAAATAATCCTTAGAACGGGTCCCTACTGCACGTGTCTCCGTTGTGCCGTATCCTGGACGGGTGTAGCACGGTGTTCATCTGTAAAAGAGAGGAACTTGGTTGAAAAAGATCGTGCGAAAATATATGTTATATTAAATAAACAAAGTATAATTCAGAGAATGGGTAGAATTGAGCTTTATTGTCTCTTGTTGTATACGCTCGGAGCCCCTTGTACGGGGGTGTGCGGCTAGTAAGCCCTTGTATGTTTACGCCGGACTCGTCTAGCCATGTCCGGGGTCTGAACGACCTGTCTAGGTGCTTTAATTGGTGAAGCTGGTTTAGTGTGTGGCTGTCAAGGCAGCCGCACAGTCTTCCGCGCTCGAGGAACACTCGATATTTCCCTTTAATGAGATAATGCCACGTGGACCGGGCATTTTAAGCGTAAGGGATGCATAATGTGGTATTGCGTTAAAGCGGACGAAAGCTTCGCGTCCTAGTAGTGCTTGATAGCTACTTGTAAATGGGGCGATGTGGAAGGTTAGCTTTTCGCGGCGGAAGTTGTCGGGGAAGCCGAACATAACTTCTAGCAGGAGAGAACCCGTACAATGGGTATCTGGGTCTGGTGTTACCCCTTGAAAGGAAGTGTTGCCATGGCGAATTTTTGTTGGGTTTATCCCCATTTTGCGGATGGTGTCCTGGTATAGCAGGTTTAGACCACTGCCGCCGTCCATTATCAGATCTAATATCAAGGAAGTCCAGCCTGCGTTCCGGATACTTCTAGAGTAATCCCGATGGTTGAAGGTGATTGGTTTTAGCAACCAGTGGCGGGACTCCTCTAGGACAGGCCGTATGGCGCGTATCTCTATAGGCGCCACTCTGTTTTTCCCTTTTTCACGTGAAGTGAGTTTACTGTTTTGACTTCTTGTGGGAATTTCTTTTGTTCTCCGGTGCTTTGCTTGTGGGGTTTGTCATCGTCCTCGCTTGGTATGTCGAGCCCCTTGTGTTCGGCGTTGAGTTTGCCGGATTGCTTGAAGACCCAACAATCTCTGTGGGTATGGTTTGCAGGCTTCCCGGGAGTACTATGGATTTGGCATGTTTTGTCCAAGATTTTGTTTAGGTTAGATAGCTCGTCCCTGTTATCTTTGAGGGGCCGCTTTTTCTGATTCTGCCGAGAGCTTTTGAATCCGGCGTTGACTGTTGTGCTCTTCGGGCTATTTCCCTTGGTCCGGCGTTGGTCCTTGTTGCGTCGCGGTTTCCCGTTTCCATCCCTAACTTCGGATGTACTTGGGTCGCTGGTACCGCTTCTTGCCAACCAGCTATCCTCTCCTGCGCAAAAGCGGGTCATGAGGCTTGTTAATGCGGCCATTGTTCTTGGCCGAGGTGTCTGGCGAGCCATTCGTCTCGAACACCGTGTTTGAAAGTTGCTAAGGCTTCGGCGTCCGGACAGTCGACTATCTGGTTCTTTTTAGTGAGAAATCTGTTCGAGAGTTTCCGGGCTGACTCTCCGGGTTGTTGAGTTATATGACTTAGATCGTCTGCATCCGGAGGTCGGACATAGGTCCCTTGAAAATTTGCCCGAAAAGCGTCCTCGAGCTCTTCCCAACTTCCGATGGTGTTTTCGGGAAGGCTTTTAAGCCAATGCCGGGCTGGCCCTTTGAGCTTGAGGGGTAAGTATTTTATGGCGTGGAGGTCATCTCCTCTAGCCATGTGTATGTGGAGGATATAATCCTCAATCCAGACTCCAGGATCTGTTGTTCCGTCGTATGCTGTTGGGGAACGTAGTAATTTCAAAAAAAAAATCTACGCACACGCAAGATCATGGTGATGCATAGCAACGAGAGGGGAGAGTGTTGTCTACATACCCTTGTATACCGTAAGAGGAAGCATTAGCTCAACACGGTTGATGTAGTCGTACGTCTTCACGGCCCGACCGATCAAGCACCAAAACTACGGCACCTCCGAGTTCTAGCACACGTTCAGCTCGATGACATCCCTCGAACTCCGATCCAGCCGAGTGTCGAGGGAGAGTTCCATCAGCACGACGGTGTGGTGACAATCTTGATGTTCTACCGTCGCAGGGCTTCGCCTAAGCACCGCTACAATATTATCGAGGTGGACTATGGTGGAGGGGGGCACCGCACACGGCTAAGAGATCCAAGGGATCAATTGTTGTTGTGTCTATGGGGTGCCCCCGTGCCCCCGTATATAAAGGAGCAAGGGGGGGAGGCGGCCGGCCTAGGGAGGAGGCGCGCCAAGGGGAGTCCTACTCCCACCGGGAGTAGGACTCCCTCCTTCCTTGTTGGAGTAGGAGAAGGGGAAAGAGAGGGAGAGGAAGAAGGAAAAGGGGGTTGCGCCCCTTGTCCAATTCGGACCAGAGGGGGGCGCAGGCCTCCTTCCTTTTGGCCTCTCTCCTCTATTCCCGTATGGCCCAATAAGGCCCATATACTCCCCGGCGAATTCCCGTAACTCTCCGGTACTCCGAAAAATACCCGAATCACTCGGAACCTTTCCGAACTCCGAACATAGTCGTCCAATATATCGATCTTTACGTCTCAACCATTTCGAGACTCCTCGTCATGTCCCCGATCTCATCCGGGACTCTGAACTCCTTCGGTACATCAAAACTCATAAACTCATAATATAACTGTCATCGAAACCTTAAGCGTGCGGACCCTATGGGTTCGAGAATAATGTAGACATGACCGAGACACGTCTCTGGTCAATAACCAATAGCGGAACCTGGATGCTCATATTGGCTCCCACATATTCTACGAAGATCTTTATCGGTCAGACGCATAACAACATACGTTGTTCCCTTTGTCATCGGTATGTTACTTGCCCGAGATTCGATCGGCGGTATCTCAATACCTAGTTCAATCTCGTTACACGCAAGTCTCTTTACTCGTTCCGTAATACATCATCCCGCAACTAACTCATTAGTTACAATGCTTGCAAGGCATATAGTGATGAGCATTACTGAGTGGGCCCAGAGATACCTCTCCGACAATCGGAGTGACAAATCCTAATCTCGAAATACGCCAACCCAACAAGTACCTTTGGAGACACCTGTAGAGCACCTTTATAATCACCCAGTTATGTTGTGACGTTTGGTAGCACACAAAGTGTTCCTCTGGTAAACGGGAGTTGCATAATCTCATAGTCATAGGAACATGTATAAGTCATGAAGAAAGCAATAGCAATATACTAAATGATCGTGTGCTAAGCTAACGGAATGGGTCATGTCAATCACATCATTCTTCTAATGATGTGAGCCCGTTAATCAAATGGCAACTCATGTCTATGGCTAGGGAACATAACCATCTTTGATCAACGAGCTAGTCAAGTAGAGGCATACTAGTGACAATCTGTTTGTCTATGTATTCACACAGGTATTATGTTTCCGGATAATACCATTCTAGCATGAATAATAAACATTTATCATGATATAAGGAAATAAATAATAACTTTATTATTGCCTCTAGGGCATATTTCCTTCAGTCTCCCACTTGCACTAGAGTCAATAATCTAGTTCACATCACCATGTGATTCAACACCAATATTCACATCTGTACGTGATTAACACCCATAGTTCACATCATCATGTGACCAACACTCAAAGGGTTTACTAGAGTCAATAGTCCAGTTCACATCGCTATGTGATTAACACCCAAAGAATGCTAAGGTATGATCATGTTCTGCTCGTGAGAGAAGTTTAGTCAACGGGTCTGTCACATTCAGAGCCGTATGTATTTTGCAAATATTCTATGTTTACAATGCTTTGCACGGAGCTACTCTAGCTAATTGCTCCCACTTTCAATATGTATCCAGATTGAGACTTAGAGTCATCTGGATCAGTGTAAAAGCTTGCATTGTTGTAACTCTTTACGACGAACTCTTTTATCACCTCCATAATCGAGAAACATCTCCTTAGTCCTCACTAAGGATATTCTTGACCGCTGCCCAGTGATCTACTCTTAGATAAAAATTGTATTCCTTTGCCAAACTCAGAGCAAGGTATACAATAGGTCCGGTACACAACATAACATACTTTATAGAACCTATGACTGAGGCATAGGGAATGACTTTTCATTCTCTTTCTACTTTCTGCCATGGTCGGGTTTTGAGTCTTACTCAACTTTATACCTTTGCATCACAGGCAAGAACTCTTTCTTTGACTGTTCCATTTTGAACTACTTCAAAATCTTGTCAAGGTATGTACTAATTGAAAATCTTATCAAGCGTCTTGATCTATCTCAATAGATCTTTATGCTCAATATGTAAGTAGCTTTACTGAGGTCTTTCTTTGAAAAACTCCTTCCAAATACTCCTTTATGCTTTCCGAAAATTCTACATCATTTCCGATCAACAATATGTCATTCACATATACTTATCAGAAAGGCTGTAGTGCTCCCACTCACTTTCTTGTAAATACAGGCCTTTCCAAAAGTCTGTATAAAACCATATGCTTTGATCAACTCAACAAAGCGTATATTCCAACTCCGAGATGCTTGCACCAGTCCATTGATGTTTGCTACATTTTGTTAGCACCTTTAGGATTAACAAAACCTTCTGGTTGCATCATATACAACTCTTCTAAAAATCCATTAAGGAATGTAGTTTTGACATCCATTCGCCAGATTTCATAAAATGTGGCAATTGCTAACATGATTCGGACAGACTTTAAGCATCGATACAAGTGAGAAAATCTCATTGTATTCAACACCTTGAACTTGTCGAAAAACCTTTTTGTGACAAGTCGAGCTTTGTAGATAGTAACACTACTATCAGTGTATGTCTTCCTCTTGAAGATCCATTTATTTTCTATGGCTTGCCGATCATCGGGCAAGTCAACCAAAGTCCACACTTTGTTCTCATACATGGATCCCATCTCAGATTTCATGGCCTCAAGCCATTTTGCGGAATCTGGGCTCACCATCACTTCCTCATAGTTCGTAGGTTCATCATGGTCTAGTAACATGACTTCCAGAACATGATTACCGTACCACTCTGGTGCGGATCTTACTCTGGAAGACCTACGAGGTTTGGTAGCAACTTGATCTGAAGTTTCATGATCATCATCATTAACTTCCTCACTAATTGGTGTAGGAATCACTGGAACTGATTCTTGTGATGAACTACTTTCCAATAAGGGAGAAGGCACAATTACCTCATCAAGTTCTACTTTCCTCCCACTCACTTCTTTCGAGAGAAACTTCTTCTCTAGAAAGGATCCATCTTAGCAATGAATAACTTGCCTTCGGATCTGTGATAGAAGGTGTACCCAATAGTTACCTTTGGGTATTCTATGAAGACGCACTTCTCCGATTTGGGTTCGAGCTTATCAGGTTGAAACTTTTTCACATAAGCATCGCAGCCACAAACTTTAAGAAATGACAACTTTGGTTTCTTGCCAAACCACAGTTCATAAGGCGTCGTCTCAATGGATTTTGATGGTGCCCTATTTAAAGTGAATGCAGCTGTCTCTAATGCATAACCCCATAATGATAGTGGTAAATCGATAGGAGACATCATAGATCGCACCATATCCAATAAAGTGCGGTTACGACGTTCGGACACACCATAACGCTGTGATGTTCTAGGTGGCGTGAGCTGTGAAACTATTCCACATTGTTTTATATGAAGGCCAAACTCGTAACTCAAATATTCTTCTCCACGATCAGATCGTAGAAACTTTATTTTCTTGTTACGATGATTCTTCACTTCACTCTGAATTTCTTTGAACATTTCAAATGTTTCAGACTTGTGTTTTATTAAGTAGATATACCCATATCTGCTCAAATCATCTGTGAAGGTCAGAAATAACGATACTCGCCACGAGCATCAACACTCATTGGATCGCATACATCGGTATGTATTATTTCCAATCATCAGTAGGTCGTTCCATTGTTCCGAAGAACGGAGTTTTAGTCATCTTGCCCAAAAGGCACGGTTCGCAAGCATCAAATGATTCATAATCAAGTGATTCCAAAAATCCATCTTTATGGAGTTTCTCCATGCGCTTTACACCGGTATGACCCAAATGGCAGTGCCACAAATAAGTTGCACTATCATTATTAAATTTGCTTCTTTTGGCATCAATATTATGAATATGTGTATTACTATGATCAAGATTCAATAAACCATCAACATTGGGTGTATGACCATAGAAGGTTTTATTAATGTAAACAGAATAACAATTTATTCTCTGTCTTAGATGAATAATCGTATCGCAATAAACATGATCTAATCATATTTAGGCTCAACGCAAACACCAAATAACATTTATTTAGGTTCAACACTAATCTCAAAAATATAGGGAGTGTACGATGATGATCTTATCAATCTTGAAACCAATTCCAACATACATCGTCACTTCACCCTTAACTAGTCTCTGTTTATCCTGTAACTCCTGTTTCGAGTTACTAATCATATCAACTGAACAAGTATCAAATACTCAGGGGCTACTATAAACACTAGTAAGGTACACATCAATAACCTGTATATCAAATATACCCTTGTTCACTTTGCCATCCTTCTTATCCACCAAATATTCAGGGCATTTCCGCTTCCAGTGATCATTTCCTTTGCAGTGTAAGCACTCAGTTTCAGGCTTTGGTCCAGCTTTGGGATTCTTCACAGGAGTGGCAACTTGCTTGTCATTCTATTGCGGGGCCTCTAAGGCCTCCTCATCACACTCCGGCAGTAATTTTCGCTTCGGATAGCCCTTTGTGTGGCGACTGCCGCCGTATTTGTCTGCGGTGTTGAGTACTTTGCCCCATCTAATTCTGAGTGCATCTTCCGCTGTTTTGAGCTTCCGCTTCTGCTTTTTCAGGCTACGCGTAGTGGCGACGAGCCTTTTGTGGAGGTTCTTCTGCTCCAGCAATTTGTCTGGCGTGAGGTCGTCCGGACTATTATCTTCGCCGGGGACGGGTTGTTTGGTTTGTTTACCCAAGTTGCCCTATTCGGACGGTTGCTCGATGGCATGTTCGTCATCCGCCGGTTTGCCCTGCTCTATGGCTGGGTCTGTATGGCTGCTGTCTTTGTCGAGGTGGGGTTTGGATTGGTGCTTACGCTGCCGCTTTGACTGCTTTTCGAGGGAACGATCCCTCGTTGCGTCCCTTTGTTCCTCGTTGTCGTTTCCTTTAGGTGTGTCCACCATGTATACATCGTGAGATGAGGTGGTAGTCCAGTGCCCTATAGGTGTTGGTTCCTGTTCATCTCCTACATCGTCGTCCATACCGTCGATGTCTTCGGAGTCGAAGTCGAGCAAGTCGGTTAAATCATCGATAGTGGCTACGAAGTGGGTGGTGGGTGGGCTTTGAATTTCTTCATCATCCGCATCCCATCCTTGCTGACCGTAGTCCGGCCAGCGCTCTCCTGATAAAGAGAGAGACTTTAGTGAATTCAGAATGTCGCTGAAGGGTGAGTGCTGAAAGATGTCCGCGGCGGCGAACTCCATGATCGGCGCCCAATCGGGTTTGATCGGCACCCAATCGGGTTCGATCGGCAGGGGCGCGTAAGGTTCGGAGTCTGAAAAAGAGTCTGGCACCTTGGAGTCACGAGCTTCACAAAGGACAAGGCTGGTATTCAGCTCGATCGCCGTAGAGATTGCAGCCCCCGAGGCGGTGTCCAACCACCCGTCCTCGATCGGCGCAATCGGCTCCGAGCTAAGGGTTGGAGCGGACACTGGTGCGGCCCCCTGGGCACTGTTTGGTGGTAGAGCTAGATCATGCCCATCGTGACAGTGCGTCGAGCTCGGTTGTGGCTCGAACCCGTCGAAGATCAAGTCTCCGCGGACGTCAGCCGTGTAGTTCAAACTTCCAAATCTGACCAGATGGCCAGGGGCGTAGCTTTCGATCTGCTCCAGATGGCCAAGCAAATTGGCCCACAGTGCAAAGCCGCCGAATATGAAGATCTGTCCGGGGAGAAAAGTCTCACCCTAGACCGCATCGTTGTTGATGATCGGAGGAGCCATCGGGCCTAAAGATGATGACACAGAGGAACTCTCAATGAAAGCACCAATGTCGGTGTCAAAACCGGCGGATCTCGGGTAGGGGGTCCCGAACTGTGCGTCTAGGCGGATGGTAACAGGAGACAAGGGACACGATGTTTTTACCCAGGTTCGGGCCCTCTCGATGGAGGTAAAACCCTACTCCTGCTTGATTAATATTGATGATATGGGAAGTACAAGAGTAGATCTACCACGAGATCAGAGAGGCTAAACCCTAGAAGCTAGCCTATGGTATGATTGTTATTCGTCCTACGGACTAAAACCCTCCGGTTTATATAGACACCGGAGAGGGCTAGGGTTACACAGAGTCGGTTACAATGGGAGGAGATCTACATATCCGTATCGCCAAGATTGCCTTCCACGTCAAGGAAAGTCACATCCGGACACGGGACGAAGTCTTAAATCTTGTATCTTCATAGTCCAGGAGTCCGGCCAAAGGTTATAGTCCGGCCATCCGGACACCCCCTAATCCGGGACTCCCTCAGGCATCCTATAGAATGCTCTGCTAGAATCATACTCGTCGATTAGGAAGAGAGGTGTGAGACAATGCGTGAGAGACAGGCGTAAAGATAATGTGCGTACATGAGACGCGTAGGCGGGTCCATGTATATAGAAAGGGTTGATGAGGATTGTGTGTGTGTATGTTTGCGAGAGGAAGAGTGCTTGTGATAAAGGTTAGTGAAAACAGTTGTAAATGGTTACGAGAGGGAGGGAGGGTTATATCTAGAGCATGTGTGCGAGAAAGACACCTTGGGAGAGAGTGTGTGAGCATGTGTGAGAGACCATGGATGGAGAGTGAAACTACATGTAAAAGACTGCTCTACACATTGATTAAAGATATAAATTGTATCCAAATATTAGGATGGGATCGTGATATTTGCAATTCGTGTAAGGAGCGGTCATTGATCCATCAGACATCTAGATTCTATCGAATTTGAGCATGTCTATGTTATTATTCGACACAATTGATCCACATAGTTAGTATTTTGAACTCCAGACAATGCATCGCTTTAGTAATCGAAAATAAACGTGAGTATAGTTCATGTTGTGTGTGTAAAGCACATTATACATACGAAAGTTACACAATGGACATTATAAATAGCTACCTATTAACTAGCATACATTTGAATTCAACTTAAGGTGGTTTAAAAAAATCGAATTCAACATGAAGTCCATTCAATTATTTGAATTTGATATCATGGCATTTGTAAACCATACCTAAATTATGGGGGCACCAATCTTTGCTCTGATTTTGTACACAATAGCATATGTAGTCCTGTACAAAATAGATTTAAATTTAGCTCCTCCATTCCAAAATAATCGTAGGTATAGGATTTTCAAGTGTCAAAATTTCAAAAAGAAGCGGATAATTTAATGAAGTTTTCAAACATACAAGGTCAAATATAACGTTGTCTATTTAGGTCAATCCTCATAGTTCAAGAGTACTCTAAACGTGAATGCTTGTGTTTCAAAATTTCAAACGAAGCGCCAAAAGAGCCTCTACTCACCCGAAACCGCGTGAGACCAATGTTTGGTAGTACAAGGAAATTACTTTTCTATTAAATCCGACCCGTGAAAGCTACCGGCCCGACCTCCAAAGGTCTAAACCGGGGTAGGTTTGTAGCTTCATCTAGACGCCACACAACCGCCTCCGAAAAACATTCATACACAATGGCCGCCTAAGCACACATGCGCGCGGCCGAAATCGCTCCCGCCCACTATTTGGGACACCTGGGATTACCATCCTACCCCCGCTCGTAGTAGGTCCGAAATTTAAGAGGGGGGCAAAGTTTGTACTTTCCCCAAATTTCAAACAAGTGCGTCCCATCTTCTGTTCAAAAAAGCCAAAAACAAGCACGTCCCAGACCGAAACATGGTTCCCCCCACCCGTCTGATTCCCCATTCGTACTCAGTGGGCACCAAAACTACCTCTCCACCAGCCGTGAAACCCCGGCGTCCTCCGTCCGCCACCCCATCCCACCCATCAACCGCCGCCCTCCTCCATCACGCCGGAGCCGATACCCCGACATCGTCATCCACGGCAACCTCAACCGCAACGCCCTCCATGGCTAGTAGTTAAAGACGAGACTGAGCCGTCCGTACCGAGCCAGTTCAACCACGCCGTCCTGCGCCTCACCGCTACCGCTCCAGCTTCGCCACCCTCCACCGCACCGGAGCTGTTCCTGCTACGCTGTCCTTCGCCGCCTCGGATCTGCTTCCCCTTGATACGTCTCCAACGTATCTACTTTTCCAAAAACTTTTTCCCTTGTTTTGGACTCTAACTTGCATGATTTGAATGAAACTAACCCGGACTGACGCTGTTTTCAGTAGAACTACCATGATGTTGTTTTATGTGTAGAAAAGAAAAGTTCTCGGAATGTCCTGAAAATCCACGGAGGCACTTTTTGGAATTAATAAGAATTTATAGGCGAAAGAAATACACCAGCGAGCCCAGGGCCTGTCCACGAGACAGGGGGCGCGCCCCCTGTAGGGCGCGCCCCCCTATCTCGTGGGCCCCCTGGACCTCCACCGACCTCAACTCCAACTCCATATATTCCGTCTCACGGAGAAAAAAATCAGGGAGAAAGTTTCATTGCATTTTACGACACGGAGCCGCCGCCAAGCCCTAATCTCTCTCGGCAGGGCTGATCTGGAGTCCATTCGGGGCTCCGGAGAGGGGGATTCGTCACCATCGTCATCATCAACCATCCTCCATCACCAATTTCATGATGCTCACCGCCGTGCGTGAGTAATTCCATCCTAGGCTTGCTGAACGGTGATGGGTTGGATGAGATTTACCATGTAATCAAGTTAGTTTTGTTAGGGTCCGATCCCTAGTACCCACTATGTTCTGAGATTGATGTTGCTATGACTTTGCTATGCTTAATGCTTGTCAGTAGGGCCCGAGTGCCATGATTTCAGATCTGAACCTATTATGTTTTCTTGAATATATGTGTGTTCTTGATCCTATCTTGCAAGTCTATAGTCACCTATTATGTGTTATGATCCGACAACCCCGAAGTGACAATAATCAGGATACTTCTCGGTGATGACCGTAGTTTGAGGAGTTCATGTATTCACTATGTGTTAATGCTTTGGTCTGGTTCTCTATTAAAAGGAGGCCTTAATATCCCTTAGTTTCCACTAGGACCCCGCTGCCACGGGAGGGTAGGACAAAAGATGCCATGCAAGTTCTTTTCCATAAGCACGTATGACTATTTACGGAATACATGCCTGCATTACATTGATGAATTAGAGCTAGTTTTGTATCACCCTATGTTATAGCTATTACATGAGGAATCGCATCCGGCATAATTATTCATCACTGATCCATTGCCTACGAGCTTTTCATATATATTGTTCTCCGCTTATTTACTTTTCCGTTGCTACTATTACAACTGCTACAAAAACCCCAAAACATTTATCTTTACTTTTGCTATTGTTACCATTATTATCATACTACTTTGCTACTAAATACTTTGCTGCAGATACTAAGTTATCCAGGTGTGGTTGAATTGACAACTCAACTGCTAATACTCAAGAATATTCTTTGGCTCCCCTTGTGTCGAATCAATAAATTTGGGTTGTACTTCACCCTCGAAAGCTGTTGCGATCCCCTACACTTGTGGGTTATCAAGACTAATTTCTGGCGCCATTGCCGGGGATCATAACTCTATTCTCTGAGTCACTTGGGATTTATATCTGTTGATCACTATGAAGAACTTGAAAGACGCTAAAACCAAGATTTTGTCCTCAACTACGAGGGGAGGTAAGGAACTGCCATCTAGCTCTGCACTAGATTCTCCTTCCGTTATTAGTAGGCTTGCGACACCTAAACCTGCTACTGCTATGAATTCTGATATGTCGCATGTTATTGATGATGCCACTTTTGCTATGCATGATGAAACTACTTCTGTGTGTGATACTACTTTGCCATTAGGTGAATTTCTTGATGAACAACTTGCTAGAGTTAGGGGGAATGGAAATATTGAAGATGTTATTATTGATGATAGTGATGATGAAGGTTCTCCCAATGATTATGTATTGCCTATTGTTCCTAAGGGTTATGTTATGAATGAAGAAGCTGCTAGGGAAATCTTTGCTCGCAATGATAGATATGATCTTAAGAAATTATTGGCTAAATGGAAGCAGCAGTCTCTTAATCCTAGAATGAAACCTGACCCTGAATTGTTATTTCACCTATCTGTGTTACTGATAAGGATTATGAATTCTCTGTTGATCCTAAGATTACTTTAGTTGAACCTGATCCTTTTTATGGCCTTGAATCTGAAACTGTTGTGGCACATCTTACCAAGTTGAATGAATAGCTACCCTGTTTACTCATGATGAGAAGTGTCGCTATTTTTATATCCTTAAGATATTTCCGTTCTCATTAAAGGGTGATGCTAAGACTTGGTATAATTCTCTTGCTCCTGGTTGTGTGCGTAGTCCCCAGGATATTGTTTATTACTTCTCTGCTAAATATTTCCCTGCTCATAAGAAACAAGATGCCTTGCGGGAAATATATAATTTTGTGCAAATCAAAGAAGAGAGTCTCCCACAAGCTTGGGGGAGGCTTATCCGGTAACTTAATGCTTTGCCTGATCATCCTCTTGAGAAAAATGAAATACTTGATATCTCTTATAATGGACTAACCGATGCTTCCAAGGACTACTTGGATAGTTGTGTTGGTTGTGTTTTCAGGGAAAGAACAGTTGACGAAGCTGAAATATTATTGAATAATATGTTGACTAATGAAAATAATTGGACTCTTCCTGAGCCAATTCCTGAGGCAATTCGTGAACCAATTGAGCCAACTCCTGAGCCTATTCCTAAACCCACTCCGAAGAAGAGAGGTGTTTTATTTCTCAGTCCTGAAGATATGCAAGAGGGAAATCAATGAAAGAAAAAGGTATTAAAGCTGAAGATGTTAAGAATTTACCACCTATTGAATAAATACATGGTCTTAATATACCACCTATTGAAGAACCATATTGTCTTGATAACCCGACACAGGTAGTAAAGGTAAATTCTCTCTATAGATATGATAAAGTTGAAATCCCCTCTACTAAATTTCATAGCCCATGCTTAGATGAATTTGATGACTTTATGGCTAGACAAGAAAGTTTTAATGCTTATGTTGGTAGAGAGTTAAAGAATAATGCTTTTGAGATAGGACGTGTAAGTGATAATCTGGCTAGAGTTAAAGATGAACTGCACCTCGTTAGCAAATATGCCTCCATGGTTGCTACTCAAACTGAGCAAGTACTTAAAGCTCAAAATGATTTGCTTGATGAATTAAATAATAAAAATGACTTTGTTGTTAGAGTAGCTACTAGAACTGGTAGAATGACTCAGGAACCTTTGTATCCTGAAGGCCACCCTAAGAGAATCGAGCAAGATTCTCAGGGAAATAATTTAGAGGCACCTAGTTCTTCCAAAAAGAAGAAAAAGAAAAATGATAGGACTTTGCATGCTTCTAGTGATCCTACTGTAGACACACCTGAGAATCCCAATGATATTTCTATCTCTGATGCTGAAACACAATCAGGTGATGAACATGAACCTAGTGATAATGTTAATGATAATGTTCATGTTGATGCTCAACCTAGCAAAAGCAATGAAGTAGAGGTTGAACCTGTTGTTGATCTTGATAACCCACAATCAAAGAATCAACGTTATGATAAGAGAGATTTTGTTGCTAGGAAGCACGATAAAGAAAGAGAACCATGGGTTTAGAAACCCATGCCCTTTCCTCCTAAACCATCGAAGTCAAATTATGATGAGGATTTTGAGCGCTTTGCTGAGATGATTAGACCTGTTTCCTTACGTATGCGTTTAACTGATATGCTGAAAGTAAATCCTTATGCTAAGTATATGAAGGATACCATTACATACAAAAGAAAGATACCGGAAGCTGAAATTTCCACCATGCTTGCTAATTAAACTTTTAAGGGTGGAATACCAAAGAAACTTGGAGATCAGGGTGTACCGACTATACCATGCTCCATTAAAAGAAATTACGTTAGAACTGCTTTATGTGATCTTGGAGTCGGTGTTAGTGTTATGCCTCTCTCTTTATATCGTAGACTTGAATTGAATAAGTTGACACCTACTGAAATATCTTTGCAAATGGTTGATAAATCAACTGCTATACCTATCGGTATTTGTGAGGATGTGCCTGTTGTGGTTGCAAATGTCACTATCTTAATGGACTTTGTTATTCTTGATATTCCCGAGGACGATAGTATGTCTATCATTCTTGGTAGAACTTTTCTTAATACTGCAGGGACTGTTATTGATTGCAACAAAGGCAATGTCACTTTTCATGTTAATGGTAATGAGCATACGGTACACTTTCCGAGGAAACAATCTCAAGTTCATAGCATCAATTCTATTGAAAAAGTTCCAACTATTATTTTTGGAGGTTTTGAATTTCCTCTCCCTACTGTCAAGAAAAAGTATGATATTCTTATTGTTGGGGATTTTCATATCCCCATTGAGGTAACTTAGTGTTATTCAAAATTTCTCCGGTTCCGTGTTATTCGGAATGAGTTTGTTAACAAGACTTGATCAACCTTGTTAGTGGATTCATTTTGATGATCATGAGATGGATGAAACTAGAAGGCGCAACCTTCTATACCCTCTTTTTACTTTCTGTTATTTAGATTAAATAAAGCAAAATAGTGTTATCCGTCTGTTTTCTGAATTACCCGTGCATTAAAAAATAGTCTGAAAATAAAAGTGCTCCAAATGCCCTGCAAATTTAGTATGATTTTTTTTGGAATATTTGAGGATTTTAGGCACTGAAAACACTGCAGGAGGGGCAAGCACCAGGCCACAAGAGTGGAGGGCGCCCCCCCTATAGGGCGCGCCCCCCTGTCTCGTGGGCCCCTGGTGGCTCCCCTCCACTTATGCCAGCACCCACACAGTTCATCTTCTACCCAAAAAAATCCCCATCCAGCTCAAGCACGAGTCCTACCTCGTTTTGCTACGATTTTCGATCTCTTAGCTCAAAGCTCCATTCACAAAACTGCTTTGGGAGATTGTTGTTTGGTATGTGACTCCTCCATTGGTCCAATTAGTTTTTGCTCTAGTGCTTTATTCATTGCAAATTTTTGCTGCATAGGTGACCATGTTCTTGAGCTTGCATGTTAAATTTTGAGGTCCCGAGCAATTCCAATGCATGAGATAGGCTCTAGGCACTTGTAGGAGTAGTTGCTATCAATCTTGTTTAGTTTTATGCACTTTTATTTTGAAGTTACTAAAAATTTCAGAAATATTCAGAAAAAGAAATATGCTTAGAAGAATGTACCAAGGTGGTTCCTCGACGAAGAAAGGGCCCAGGATTGCTATATGTGAGCAAGATGTTGCATTGCCGAGGGACGCGAATGTACGAGCTTGTGAGTGGCCATTCGATGATTTTATGGTCAGAGTAGGCTTTGAGGAGGAATTTCACGCGTATGTGCGTAATGCTGAGCTGGAGGACTTCTTACAAGATAAGTGTCCTCAGTACTATCAATTGACTGATTCCTTTGTGCGGAGGTTTAAATATAACTGCACGCATAATTCTCCTAGTGTCCTATTTGATATTTATGATACATCTTACACCATGGACTTAGAGGATTTTACAAATGCTTGCAAACTCCCGCAGTGGGGTAATATTAAGGGAAAATTTTGTTTTTGCCACTCTAGATTTTGCCAATTTTCCTTATGCCACTCTAGATTTTGACATTTCACTTTTGCCACTCTTAGTTTTTGACAATTATCATAATTGCCATTCCCATGGAAAAAGCAAAATTTTCGGAGTGGCAATTGTGATAATTATCAAAATCTAAGAGTGGCAAAAATAAAATAAAATTATTTTGCTTTTGCCACAAAATGGCAATTGTGATAATTGTCAAAAACTAAGAGTGGCAAAAGTGAAATGTCAAAATCTAGAGTGGCATAAAGAAAATTGGCAAAATCTATAGTGGCAAAAACAAAATTTTCCCTAATATTAATGATCCTCACAAATCTGAATTTAGAGATTTTCTTGCTAGTATTACTGTGGGAGAATCTAGGGACATAGCACAAGCTACCATAGGGAGCATTCATTTTCCAGCTATACATTATTTTGCTCTCTTCATTGGTAGATGTATTAACGGTAAGGATGAAGCATGCCACATGTCTGTCCCTGATCTGTGTGTCCTCAAGAGTGTTGTGTTAGGTTATAAAGGTTATAACTTGGGGGCAATAGTTGCACGAAGGTTGTAGAATAATAGTAGAAAGGGAAATTTCTTTGGAGGAATTTATGCAACCCGTGTGGCTAATTATCTTAATATAGCCCCACGAGAGGGGGATATGATTTTACCCCCTGTTTATTTGGATAATGAAGCTATGTTTAATCATCATTTTCTTGAGAGGAATGAACAATTCCTCCATTATCGACTAAACTATGACAAACGCACCATCATCCCTGTTACTCTCCCTGCTCCCTACCTTTTTGATTATCAGGCAAAAGGAAGATATGTTGTCACCATGGAGGAAGCAGCTGAATACGAGAGGGGAGTGGAGGCAGCTCGCCAACACGCTGCAGCTCAGGAGGCGGTTGCCGCTGCATCTCAGTACAACCCCGGTTTCACTTATGGATATCAGCCAGGCGATCCTTGGATTTAGACCAACTTAGGCCAAAAGCCTAAGCTTGGGGGAGTACGTATTTCTCACCAACTTTACATTCATGTTCACACACTAGTCATCGATGCTCATACTCTTTCATTGTATTATCCATGATAGTTTAAATTCCTTTTTTTTAGTTTTCTTCTTGTGTGATTGATAAACCTTGAGAAAAACCCAAAAAATTAGTTAGTTTAATTTCCATGCTTGTAGTAGAAATTAAATTGAAAACCCAAAAAAGATTTCTAGTTCTTCTTCTTACTTGTTGGGAGCTTTCCCGTGTAAATAGTTTTATTTCCTTTTCTTTCCTTTGGGGGTCGAGAAGACCATATTGAAAATGCTTAGTGGCTCTCATATGCATGCTTGTTTACTTAATTTAGAGCCCATATTACTTGTCTTCTCTTTTGAGTTGAATGCTTGCAGATTCCAGCTTAGTCCAATGCACGTGCACTCTTATTATTATACACATCGTTTGGTCGTGCAAGTGAAACGCAATAATGACGACATATGATGGACTTATTGGGATGAGAAAAGCTGGTATGAACTCGACCTCTCTTCTTTTTGTAAATATGATGAGTTCATCATTTCTGAGTCAGCTTATTATGAAGTAAACATATTTGCAATGACATTTAGAGATTATAGTTGCTTGTGCCATGCTTGATTAGCTATGAGTTATAATGGTTTACCTTGCATGCCAACATGCTATTAGAATGATTATGATGTGGTATGATGGGATGGTATCCTCCTTTGAATGAATTGAGTGACTTGACTTGGCACATGTTCACGCATGTAGTTGAAACAAATCAACATAGCCTTCATGATATGTATGTTCATGGTGGATTATATCCTACTCATGCTTGTATTCGGTGTGAATTAATTTTAATGCATGTACATGACTATTTTCGCTCTCTCAGTTGGTCGCTTCCTAGTCTTTTGCTAGCCTTCACCTATACTAAGCGGGAATACTGCTTGTGCATCCGAACTCCTTAAACCCCAAAGTTGTTCCATATGAGTCCACTATACCTTCCTATATGCGGTATTTACCTGCCATTCCAAGTAAATTTGTATGTGCCAAACTCCAAACCTTCAAATAAAATTCTGTTTCGTATGCACAACTAGGGCTGCCTATATCTTCCATGCTAGGTGGGTTATTCTCACGAAGAGTGGACTCCGCTCCTCATTCACGAGAAAGGGCCGGTAACCGGGATGCCCAGTCCCATGATCCAAAAAGATCAAAGCAAATCAAAATAATTAAACAAAACTCCCCCAGGGCTGTTGTTAGTTGGAGGCACTCGTTGTTTCGAGCAAGCCATGGATTGATGCTTGTTGGTGGTTGGGGGAGTATAAATCTTTACCATTCTGTTTGGGAACTGCCTATAATGCATGTAGTATGGAAGATAAAGCCATCTCATAGTTGTTGCGTTGACAGTGAAAGTATGCCGCTCAAAATGTTATTCAATCTCTATTTTAAAATCGAGCTCTGGCACCTCTACAAATCCCTGCTTCCCTCTGCAAAGGGCCTATCTATTTACTTTTATGTTGAGTCACCACCCTTCTTATTAAAAAGCACCCGCTGGAGAGCACACTGTCATCTGCATTCATTACTATTGGTTTATATTGGGTATGACTTGACTGGATCTCTTTTACCATGAATTACAATGTTTAGTCAGTCCTTGATTTTTAAAGGTGCTCTGCATTTATGTTTTGTGGTCTCAGAAAGGGCTAGCGAGATACCATTTTGTTATATCATGTTATGATTGTTTTGAGAAAGTGTTGTCATCCGAGTTTTATTATTATGGCTCGCTAGCTGATTATGCTATTAATATGAGTAATTGTGAGACCCAAGTGTTATTGTGAGTATGGTTAGTTCATAATATTTGCTGAAACTTGAATGCTGGCTTTTCATGTTTACAACAACAAGAGCAAACAGAATTTGTAAACGTTTTTCTTTATCACTTTTAGTTTATCAACTGAATTGCTTGAGGACAAGCAAAGGTTTAAGCTTGGGGGAGTTGATACGTCTCCAACGTATCTACTTTTCCAAACACTGTTGCCCTTGTTTTGGACTCTAACTTGCATGATTTGAATGAAACTAACCCGGACTGACGCTGTTTTCAGCAGAACTACCATGATGTTGTTTTATGTGTAGAAAAGAAAAGTTCTCGGAATGTCCTGAAAATCCACGGAAGCACTTTTTGGAATTAATAAGAATTTCTGGGTGAAAGAAATACACCAGGGGGGCCAGTGCATGTCCATGAGACAAGGGGACGCGCCCCCCTGTAGGGCGCGCCCCCTATCTCATGGGCCCCTGGACCTCCACCGACCTCAACTCCAACTCCATATATTCCGTCTCGTGGAGAAAAAAATCAGGGAGAAAGTTTCATCGCGTTTTACGACACGGAGCCGCCGCCAAGCCCTTATCTCTCTCGGGAGGGCTGATCTGGAGTCTGTTCGAGGCTCCGGAGAGGGGGATTCGTCGCCATTGTCTCCTCCATCACCAATTTCATGATGCTCACCGCCGTGCGTGAGTAATTCCATCGTAGGCTTGCTGGACGGTCATGGGTTGGATGAGATTTACCATGTAATCAAGTTATTTTTGTTAGGGTTTGATCCCTAGTATCCACTATGTTCTGAGATTGATGTTGCTATGACTTTGCTATGCATAATGCTTGTCACTAGGGCCCGAGTGCCATGGTTTCAGATCTGAACCTATTATGTTTTCTTGAATATATGTGTGTTCTTGATCCTATCTTGCAAGTCTGTAGTCACCTATTATGTGTTATGATCTGACAACCCCGAAGTGACAATAATCGGGATACTTCTCGGTGATGACCGTAGTTTGAGGAGTTCATGTATTCACTATGTGTTAATGCTTTGGTCCGGTTCTCTATTAAAAGGAGGCCTTAATATCCCTTAGTTTCCGTTAGGACCCCGCTGCCACGGGAGGGTAGGACAAAAGATGCCATGCAAGTTCTTTTCCATAAGCACGTATGACTATTTACAGAATACATGCCTGCATTACATTGATGAATTGGAGCTAGTTCTGTATCACCCTATGTTATAGCTATTACATGAGGAATCGCATCCGGCATAATTATCCATCACTGATCCATTGCCTATGAGCTTTTCATATATATTGTTCTCCGCTTATTTACTTTTCCGTTGCTACTGTTACAACTGCTACAAAAACCCAAAAACATTTATCTTTACTTCTGCTATTGTTACCATTATTATCATACTACTTTGCTACTAAATACTTTGCTGAAGATACTAAGTTATCCAGGTGTGGTTGAATTGACAACTCAACTGCTAATACTCAAGAATATTCTTTGGCTCCCCTTGTGTTGAATCAATAAATTTGGGTTGTATTTCACCCTCGAAAGTTGTTGCGATCCCCTACACTTGTGGGTTTATCACCCCTCCACCGACATACGGCCATGGCAACACAGTCAACAATTTGGCCATGGGTTCGTCCAAGCCTGCACCCTCCAGAACATCGGTTTCCCCGGTAAAAAGAATAAGATTGGCGCGACATGTGGAGGTGACCACACCGGCAACCGAAAAAGGTACTCATCTTCTCTTATTCGTGCAAATCATACGTCTCTGCTTGCACGGTATTCATCCCACAGAAGACACTAGTTGACCGCTTCTTCTTGATACTAGATGTTCCTAGTAACTCGCGATGCACAAGGTTTCTCCTCATATACTATTTCACCTTAGCTAGAGGTCCGTTGCCCCCCCTGAATTTCAATTTCTGGCCAGTTGATTCCCAATTAACGGAAGCATTCCCCAGCGTAACAGGCGCTAGTACGACTATTACACCGGGGAAGCAGCGCCTTGGTGTTTATCTTAGGGGCGTGTGCGGCCTAGAGCTACTGGCGCCTGATCTGGAGGTCGGCCGAGATTTAAGGGATGGACTGGGGGCGCTCCCAAGCATGGCGGTGGTGTGAGGTCGATGGGAGGGCGGGGCGGCGGAGGCAGGGGTGTGGGCCGGTGGTCGCTGGCGGTTCGAGAAAGATCGTCAACAGTGACTAGCGGGAGGTAGACGAAGGCCATCTACCCGTTCCTTAGAGATTGGACGGTTCAATAAAAAAATCGACTGACCTATTTATTTTCAGTCGACTGTTATCTTAGATATGACCACATGTGGTGGTGTGCTGGAGGAGTACTTGCATTTCCTGTGCTCATATATTACAAAATCATACGGAGTAGAATCTAATTTTGTTTGCCATGCAATGTTGTAGAGCTATCATATGTCTCCTGTCATTTATTTTTCAGCCATCTGCTATCTGCTACTTTTACAGTGCACTAGTTCTGCACACACTTCACCCATACTCTCACTATTGTGTTTTTATGCAAGGGTATTTCAGAGTCTGCCTCGAGAGAAGCAAAAAAGAAAATAGACAAGTCGTGCCAGCTTTCTACGCGGCTAGGCACGGCATGTTACAGCGCTATAAAGGGTGAAGTGTCAGCAAATGGAGACGGTGAACGTAGCTCTGGAGTTGATGACCTCGCTCGCAATGAACCACCATCCCAGGTGCTTGCTTTAACTTCGCGGTGTCATATGTGGTTGCATGTTCCATATGGTGTCTAGCTTGTATTTGAAAGGCCGAAGTCGGTCTTTATTAAGATAAGAAATATATTTTTTACATGAACCACCATCCCGTGAGCACCAGAAGACAAATAGCTAGTCAGGGCACTGGCCGAGCCAGTGACAAGCCCAGCAAAGATAGGCATCACCTGGAAGCCAACTAAAAATATGCGATGGTGGTGAAGCAGCCCGCCTCCTACCAGGCTCTCAGGTCCTAGATGATCATGCTCACCACTCCAGCCGGATGTCTAGGCTGTATTGCTTCCAATTTGGTTAAATTGCATCTGCTTAGCTTACACATTATACCTTTGAATATGACATGCCTTTCTGTTTTTGGTACATACTAGTACATCTGTGCATTAACCATGTTCTTACATCAAACTAATGTTCTTGTGTATCCCTCATCAATCACTTATGATGAGGCAGGTAGGCAAGGGGACTACTCCTCATTTATAGAATGCAGCGTCAGCCTCCCGACATGATTCTCAAGAAACAGAAATGCTAGATGAAGATAGTGAACATAGCTCTGTAGTTGATTACAGCATTTCCCCTACACTAGCATCGCAGGTGCTTGCTCTAACTTGGCAGCATGATATGTGGTTGCATGATGCATATGGTGTCTAGATTGTCATTCTTCCAATCTGGTTAAACTGCATGTGCTAGTCTGCTTAGCTTATACATTATACATGTTAATGTGACATGCCTTCCTGTATTTAGTACATAGTACATCTGTCTATTAAGCATGTCCTTACATAAAACTATTGTTTTTTTTGTATCCTGCATCAATCAACATGACGAGACACCTTTAGTATATGCAGTGCGATATTAGTTGCATCTTTCATATGATTTATAGCATGCGCTGCTTCTAATTTGTTGAAATTCCATTTATGATGGGACGCTTTTAACTTGGCAGAGTCATATTGGTTGCATCTTTCATGTGGTGTCTAGCTTGCATTGCTTCTTATTTGCTGGAATGGTTTCTGCTTAGTTTACACAAACAGTTGTGAACATGCCATGCCGTCCTGTTTTTCATACATATTCCATCCTGGTATCATGTGTTTGCCTTACATCAAAGTAGTGATTGTCAGTATCATGCATGAATGAGTTCTGAAGAGAGAATTTTATTGCTTTTTCTTGTCGGTTTTACTTGACAATTCAAAATCAATAAAGCGGAAGGAAGTTAGCAAGGCAGCGGATAAAGGTTCTCCTTCCGAACGGAGGGCCTCTACAGTTTCTACTCCTCCACAACCCCAAGATGATTTCCAAGACAACACATGCATAGACACTCAACAAAGTTGTGTTTATGATGAGCACGTCTCCCCTAGTGCAGCATCACCGGTGCTCCCTCTAACTTCGCGCTGCTATATGTGGTTGCATGTTATGTGTGATGTCTAGCTTGTATTGCTTCTAATTTTGTTGAATTCCATCTGCTTACTTTACACATTATACTTGAATAAGACACGTGTTCCTGTTTCTAGAACATACAATATCTGTCTATCACACCATGTTCTTACATCAAATTACTACTGTTGTGTAACCTGCAACAATCACTTATCATAAGACACGTTTGACTTCGGAGTGTGATATAGGTTACATCTCACATTCTTTTCTAGCTTGTACTACTAATTTGTTGAAATGGCACTTATGACGAGACAGTTTTAACTTGGTAGAGTGATATTCATTGCATCTTTCATATGGTGTCTAGCTTTCATTGCTTCTAATTTGTTGAAATGCCTTCTCCTTAGTTTACACATCATAAGTTGTGAATATGCAATGGCACTAATGACGAGAGACCTCTAACATGATAGTGTGATGTTGTTTGCATCTTGCATATGATTTATTTCTTGTACTACTTCACATTTGTTTAAACGCCATTTATGATGAGACACTGTTAACTTGGCAGAGCGATATTTGTAGCATCTTTCATATGGTGTCTACCTTCCATTGCATTGCTTCTAATTTGGTGAAATGTCTTCTTCTTAGTTTACACATCATAGTTCTGGTTATCTCTTCCGTCCTGTTTTTCATACATATTACATCCTCCTATCATGTGGTTGTCTAACATCAAAGTTCAGTTCGTCTGCATCACGCATCAATTTGTTCTGAAGAACTAAATTATTATTCATTTTTCTTGTCGGCTTGACTTAACATGGCACAGAGAAAGTGGAAGAAACACAGAATGGCAGGGAATAAGAAGCGGATGAATCTTGCAGATTCTGCTGGTACTGATGGTGCAATAGAAGGTCAAAGTCCAGCGGAAAATTCTATAAACACATCATCCCAAGCTACACGAGTTGCAAAAAAGCTAAACATAAACAAATAGCTGCCACAAAACAAGCAGAGACAACCCTGGTTCTTGCAACACCTACCACAGTACTACCAGCTGCACGACTTACTCGTGCGTCAACTGAGCTAGCAGCACGTTCCCAAGCTCCCTTTCCACCTAACACTACTTCCCAAGCACTCTTGACACAAGACGAGTTGGCAATATCAGATGAACCTTGTGAGCTTCAACAGCAAAAAGGTAGTTGCTGGAGTCAAGTTATAGTTGCATGCTTCTTTATATGTAGTCTCACAGTTTGATGTACACTAACACTTCCTATGTTCGTTGTTGGACTAGCACCTAGGCGCAAGAGGAAACAAACATCAGGGATAATGCTCGATAGGTTAACTAAATCTAGAGGAGGAAGAATGGAGATCCGTTTTGAGGCAGGTTTAAAAAGGCCATGTGATGCTACAGAGTCAGCCAAGTTAGTATCAGAGGCAGCGGTTGCCGTTAGGTATCATGTACGTATCCTCCCAACATGGATTCAGTACAGGAATAACAAAGACGAAACCCAGTTCAACACCTTCCTCGACCATTTATCTATAAGTATGGTTATGTATGGAAACTAGTAATATCGTCTTGCTCTGTCCCATACTTTCTAGGTTGCTGATAATGAGACTCCCATAATTTTCAACAGATGAGGTTCAAGTTGGATAGACAAGATGATGCAACCAGACAAGCTTGCACCCATGTTTTCAAGTCTGCTCTGCGACAGTATCGGTATAACTTGAGGAAAACCCACTTTGAAGGCAAGGCTAACAGTGAACTTTCCCAAAATCTCCAGTGGAAAATATATCGGATGAAGACTGGAGGGGCCTTATTAAACACTGGTCTGATCCGAAGTATCAGGTACATTATATATATGTGATCAGATCACATGTTGAAGTCCTATTTACGCATGTGCCACACAAATCTATCTTCTTGTAGGTGAACTATTCAAAGAACAAGGCCAACCGTATGAAAGTGAAATTCCAACAGACGACAGGATCTCGTAGCTATATTACACACTGCGAGGCTCTTGTAATTAGCTACGGTTTCACTCTTTTTGTTGTACCATATTATCAGATCTATATTGAATTGTTCGAAATGCAGAGGAAAGCCCACAAGGACCAAAAAGTACCTGAACCAAATGTTGTGGAAATCTTCAAGCACTGTCACACCAGCAAGAAGAAGGGCATGACTACACCAATCAAAGCCGTTGTTGTAAGTCCTTAATCCTCATGCCTTTTAACTACTACTTACTATGACTTGTGCCTTGAACTGCATGGTTTGCAGCCAATGTCTATTACTCTTTTCAGTTTTATACACAATTGTCTTAGCGTATCATTGCACCTTACAAGGTTTAAAAGATAGGAGTGATGTTCCTTTGATCTTGACCCGTAATCTAGTTCCGTGCTGGACTTGCCCGCACAACGTTACAATTGCCTATTTTTCTGTTCTCAGTTGTTTTATGATATGAATGATGTCATACTATGCTTACTGTATTACAAACTTTGTCTCTTTATCCTTAGCCCTCAATACAATGTGAAGAAATAGACAATACATTAGCGATGGTACATGGTCATATGTTTGGAACCTGGTTTTATTATGTACTTTGCAATAAAATACAACTAATATTTTACATGGGTTCACTAGAATAAGTTCTGTATATAGACCAAAGCTATTTTGTTTGGTTTTGCTGCTTCCTTAATATCTTCTATTCTAGTACTACTAATGTAAAACCTCAACTTTTTAGCGAGCTATGGAAAAAATGGTGGAACCGCCACCTTTTGAAGGTGGCGAGGCAACTATAACCGCAATGTCAGCTCTTGCTGCAGTGGGTCAGTACCTGTCCACTAACAGTGCCAAAAGCACGTTCCTGCGTAATACTTGGTTGGTTGTTAAGGCAATATCGTCCAAACTGCCTCATGATCAAGATATGCAAGCTCAAAGCAATGTTGTATCTGCGCTCCAGACACAAGTCCATTCCCTAACAGAGACCCTTTGTGAAACAAGGAGAGAAATTGTTCGATGTCATCAAGATATGCATGGTTTTGAAACCAGACTATCAGACATTTGCTATGTTGTTCAGGATCCTAGAGGAAATGAAGGCGAGGGTTATGGTGCTCCATCGGACAATACAGCATGAAAACATAACAGTCAGGTCAAATGAACTAAGCTTCTGAACTTCTGGTGGTGCATTTATCTGCTAGACTGTTAAGTTTTATGCCAACCTTCCTTTTTTTATATAGTTGTAATTTGTTTTGGTGCGATACAAAATTTATTCTTAACGTGCAGCCACCGGTTGAAGAAAACAGCAAGCCATTTTTGTATAGTGTAGGGTGTTCCCTGTATTTGCACTGGTGGCGATCTTTGGTGCCGAGTGGATGTAATATGTGCAATCGCCTTAATAGCCTAGCGTTAGTTTCGGCCTTATTTATTTCCTAGTCTTCTTTTTCCCTGGTTTGCTAGTGGCGGCCATATATGGGCCGTAGGATCCATGGGTCCCCTATGGGCCGTCGATAAATGGGCATGTATTCGGTGGGCCTCGGGCCGTTGGATAAATGGGTCTACATGGGCCGTACTCGGGCATAATTGGTATTGGCACAGCACGGTAACAGGCCGTTAACAGGTCGTAGGACAGCAAAGGCTTAATTCTGTCACAGGCATAATGGGTCATTAATGGTCCAAAATATAGGACGGGCTGGAAACGGCGCAACGGGTTAACAGGCCAGAAACGGGCCGACTCTTGCCATGGGCCGAATTTGGCCAATTAGGGTAACAGGCCAGTAACAGGCCGACTCTTGCCATGGGCCAAATTTGGCCCATTAGGCGAACAGGCCAGTAACGGGCCGACTCTTGCCATGGGCCGAATTTGGCCCATTAGGGGAACAAGCCAATAACGGGCCGGAAGTAATCGAGGGACGAAAAGGAGCCCAAGAACGTATGGGCCGTCAATAGGCCAAAAGCTAACACAGGATGGAAACGGCCCATGTAAATCACGGGCCGTTAACGGGTATAAAGAATGTTATTGTTCACTATGGGCAAGAGTCACCGTGGGCCTGTAAAGGGCCGAAAGATACGAAGGCCTTATATGGGCCGAAAGATGTCGCGGGCCATACATGGGCCGAAAGTGAAATGGGCTGGTGTTATATTCGACGGTCCACATGACGTTGTTGGCCGATTTCCTTTAGGGCCTAACGGGCCGTAAAATGGGCTATTTGCGAAGAGACCGTTAACAGGCTTTTCATGGGCCAGCCTGTTAACTTTTGACCAAGTCAAGCGGGCCGGCTTTGTAAGCTAAATGGGCCAGTGGTGGGCCGTGGCACGTGTCGACATATCATAGGCGCCTATCTGACCCACTGACGAGCTGACACGTGTTTCGTCCGGCCAATAAGAATTTTACACGTGGAAATTTCCCATTGGTCGGGGCTGTTAACGGGTTATCGGATCCAAAACCCAACCCAATAGCTTAACGGCGTTTCATTACGGTGGATGCCACGTGTCAGTCACCCTTGACGAAAGCACTTCTGTGACGCGCGATTTATCATCATGGAAGTGGACACTTCCGTGATGATAATTTTGGTAATGTCATGGAACACTTCTACGACAGCACAGGTATGACTATCTTGATTCTGTCATAAAATCGTCATGGATGTACATGCATGACAAAAAACGCGACCTACTGTGACAAACACGTATCATCACGGAAGTGTATTTTTTTTGTAGTGATGGGGCGGCGCCAGGCCGCCCGCACGGGAAGGACAGCGTCGCGCTGTTGCCTCGGGCCCCGAAGCGCATGGCGGACCCGGCCGGGGCCGGAAGGCCAGCCAAGAGGAAGCGCGGCGCCGGGCATGGGAGGCCTACCCCGGTTCTGGTCCTGTCAGGGTAAGCTCCATCTCCTGTATGCATCCGGACTGTCGAGCTAGCCTTGTTTTTTGCTCATTCTGTCTTCTTCCTCTTTAGGTCGCCAATCGCGTTGGCGAGGGCGGCGGCGGACGCTGCGGCCGCCGAAGGGACCGCGTTCCGCAGGATCTGGTCCGACCTCGTCGACCAGGTCGAGGAGGAGGGACGGGACAATTCGGACCTCGGCCTGGACCCGAACGACGCCGAGGGCTTGGCCTGGCTGGACAGGAACAGGGCCGAGACAGAGCTGGAGGCGGCATCGGTCCGGGCTTGGACCGACGCGATGGCGGCATGGGCGCGAGCCGGCACGGAGCCGGCCTCGCGCGAGATGCCGAAGGGCTCGATGGTGGCGACGACGGTCTTTGAGCCATCGTTGGTGAGGGAGCGCGGCCATGAGGACCGGGCTGAGGTGGTGATCCTCGACCAGGAGGTCGTGGAGGTGGAGGATGATACCCCGCCACGGGTCGACGTTGTCGAGCGGGCGGGGGCTGATGGAGGTGGTGGCTGCACCGTCTTGGAGGAGGCGCTGCGAGCGGCGACGCGCGAGACGTCGCCGCTGTTGGAGGAGGCACCGCGAGCGACGATGCCGGAGGCCACCCCGGCAGCTGGGCCGGTGGTGGTGCAGCAGGCCATCCCGGCGTCCGGGTCGTCGACGGTGCCGGAGAGGGCATCGGAGGAGGTGCCAGCTGCGTCAGGAGCAGTCAGCTGGGAGCACGCCTTGGTACCCCGCCAGGGAGGGCGTCGGGCCATCGCGCCGCAGCCGGCATGGAGCGGGGGCGCCGTGGTCTTCAGACCTCAGACCTAGGAGGAGGCGGCGATGTACGCCGTCAGCCGCCGTGTGCGCGGCCGGAAGGACCGGCTCGAGGCCTTCACCCTGGCCGAGGTGGAGCAGAAACGTGACCTGGAGCGCGTCGTTCTGGTAAGCTTCTTCTTTTTTGCAACTTCTTCTTTATGGGGGTGCGCTAGCGCACCCACTGGTTGTAGCCCCCGAGGTTCGGGCCAACTACGTAGTAGTTGGGTCGAATCTTTAGAATGCTATTTTTGTTCTAATTTCTGCTTTCTTCAGCAACTCGACGCCTACCGGGTGGGCGCCTTCAACCATCTCCTGGCAAGTACCGGGAGCTCAAGGAGCAGCTCGCCACCAAGAAGGAGGAGCTTCGCGTCGCCGCAGGTATCTTCATGCTCTTTTCTAGTGGGGGCGCGCTAGCGCACCCACTGGGTGTAGCCCCCGAGATTCGGGCCAACTGTGTAACAGTTGGGCCAAATCTTAAGTCTTGCTTTCTCCTTTGCTGAATCTTTCTTTTTCGCAGCTGGTGCTGTCCTGGCAGACTCGTCTACTCCGGGCTGGTCATCACTATGACCGGCTTGTTGCCGACACCGGCCATCGTGGCGCCGAGGTGTCGCAGGCGAGGGCGGAGGCCGCCGTGACCCGGCGGTCGCTCGACGAGGCCAACCAGCTGCAGGAGCACCTGGCGGATCATAAGAGCCGCCTCGAGGCTGAGGTGGAGCTCCTTAAGATGGAGGCCGCCAAGGTGGTGGAGGCGCAGCAGGCCCTGGTCGAGGCGGACCAGCAGTGCGGCAGGCTGGCCGACGAAAAGGGCCGGCTCCAGGTCGACGTGGATCGCCTGCGGGGGCAGGTTGCCACGGCTAAGGTGGCCCGCCAGGATGAGGCCCGTCGTCACGAGGCAATCGAGAAGGAGGCGGTCGAGAAGGCGGTCGACGACAAGGACGCCGAGCTGAAGACGGCCCTTGCCAAGGCGGCCGATCTGGAGAAGGCGCTCCAGGAGCGCGACCGCACCATTGACCGGGAGCGGCATGGTACGTTGCTCGAAGCGCAGCACCTGGAAGAGACCTTCTCCAGTAAGTGCTATTCTTGTGTTTTGCCGGGTCGGGATCCGGCCTTTCGTCCTTGTTGTCCTTTTTCTGATATGCTTCACTTTTTCTGGCAGGATCCTTTCTGGAGATGCATCGGCTAGCGGAGGAAGCCATCCGCTTTCAGCGCGACCCGACCGGAGTCGTTGGATCCGGGACGGACCCACAGGTGGCGTGGACCTTCCCAGAAATTATCACCGCCGCTAAGGCCCGCCTGCGGGTCTTGGGGGAGCAGATGGGGCGGCTGTCCCAGGCCGGCACCGCGATGACCTTTGGCCGGACTCTGTCGAGCCGAGCAGCTTCACGCGCCTGGCGCGTTGGCTGGAGATGGGGCCAGACCGGATTCATGAGTGGCGCGTCTCCGCCGCTCGTGCCAGCGCTGAGATGGTGCTTCGATTCACGTTGTCTTGGCATCCAGACCTGTAGCTGGACACGCTGATGGACCAGCGGGGCGGCTCGGAGCAGCTGTTGCAGGAGCAAGCCGGCCGAATTGCCTCCCAGGCCAGCTACATCGCCGAGTTCACCTTCCACTACGAGTTCCACCCTAAGCGGGCGGAGGACGGCGGGGTCGTGGCTGGTGACGACTACGGCATGCTTCTCCATGATCTGGAGGGGACCTCCTAGGAGACGGGCGTCTACCGCGACGGGGGTGCCGAGGAGGACACCGGTGCCTTGCTGGAACCGGAGGACGCTAGGGGAGAGCCTTCGACATCGCGACGCGGCGCTGGAGATTCCTGAGACATCTTAGTAGAATTTGTTAGGTAGCAGGTCCACCCACCCACTGGGGGTTTAGGGTGTAATGAACTCGGGCCGTGGGCCTTCTAAATATTTATGTGTATATGTCGTGGATGTTTTTGCTTTTGCTTTTTGTTTTTTGGACCGATTTCTTGCGCTTTTCCTTTCTCAAACCTCCATCCACGAGTCAGACGGTTGAGGCTCTGGTCCGTGACAAGGAGTTCGGTTCTTCGAGAGGAGCATGCCGGACTTGGGCTCTTCAAAATGTTGAGCGCGAGCAAAACACCCACTGGGCCGGCTGGCGGCAACCCGGCGGAGCCGGTTGGCGAGCAGCCGGTCGTGCGGCTGTTTATTTTCTGAGCAGCGGGCCGGGTTGATCGACCGGGCAGCCTTTGACTTGGCGTTTGAAGCGTGAAGGAGCTCTGGCCCATTGTGCTTGCCAGCCGATAGTCGAAGCCAGGTCTGTGGCTTTAGGGAGAAGCGAGGGACCACGGCATCCTTACTGTATCAGGAATCACCAAGTAAGGCGGGGGGGTGGCGATCGAGCCGGCCAGCCCCGAGCCCCCGGGTCGAGCGGGTCGGACCGGTGGCTGGGTTCAGGGGCATAGTGATGCAAAAACGTAGGGACACAATAAGTTGGTCAACAAAAGGCATCCCTCAAGTCTCGTTCGAGAACCCCATAGTTTCATGCGTTTACAAAAGGCGACGATACATACACTCGAGCGGCTAACTGTAAAATGGGCGGAGGAGTTCCGCATTCCACGGCCGGGTCGTTTCTTCGCCAGCGGTGTCTCTCTTGCACTTGTTTGACTTGCGTGCGTTGATGAGGTAGTAGGCGTTGCGATCGCGCAAGGCCCTGCTCATGATGAATGGGCCCTCCCATGGAGGGGACAGCTTGTGCTGGCCTGCTTGCTCTTGGACGAGTCAGAGGACGAGGTCGCCCTCGCAGAACGCGAGGGTCTTGATCTTCTTGCTGTGGTAGTGCCTCAGGCCTTGCTGGTAGATGGCCAAACGGCTGAGCGCCAGGAGACGGGCTTCTTCGAGTAGGTCGACACCGTCTTCGCGGGCTTCTCTGGCTTCAGCTTCGGTGTACATCGTGACGCGCGGCGAGTCGAACTCGACATCGCTCGGGATGACGGCTTCGGCTCCATAGACGAGGAAGAATGGGGTGAACCCGGTCGACTGATTCGGCTTGGTGCAGAGACTCCAGAGAACGGCCGGCAACTCATCAAGCCAGTTGTCGGATGAGTGGATGAGTGGCTCGATGAGTCGCGGCTTGATGCCGGACAGGATGAGTCCGTTAGCCTGCTTGACCTGCCCGTTGGACTACGGGTGTGCGACGGAGGCCAGGTCGAGGCGGATGCCGGAGACGGAGCAGTATTGCTCAAGCGCGCCCTTGGCGAAGTTGGTGCCCTTGTCCGTGATGATGCTGTTTGGCATGCCGTAGCGAACCGCTATGTCCTTGATGAACCGGACGGCTGTTGGCCCGTCCAGTTTCTTGATTGGTCGTGCTTCGATCCACTGGGTGAACTTGTCCACTGCCACTAGCAAGTGCGTCATGCCGCCTCGAGCAGTTTTGAAGGGTCCCACCATGTCGAGGCCCCAGACCGCGAAGGGCCAGGCGATCGAAATGGTGCGGAGTGCTGACGTCGGCTGGTGGCTGCGCTTGCTGAAGCACTGGCACCCCTCACACTTGAGAACAAGCGACTCGGCATCTTGGAGGGCCGTGGGCCAGTAGAAGCCATGGCGGAGCGCCTTGGCCACCAGGGATCGCGACGCGGGGTGGTGCCCGCATTCGCCCTGTTGTATGTCGAGGAGGATGTCGATGCCCTATTCCTGCTCGACGCAGCGTTAGAACACGCCGGTGGAGCTGCGCTTGACAAGCTCGTTGTTGATGATGCTGTAGGCAGACGCCCGGCGCTGCACTTTCCGGGCTTCGGTCTCATCCATGGGGAGAACCCCGTTCTCCAGAAATTCTGATATTGTGAGGGCCCAAGACGGAGCCGTCACCATGGCAAAGACGACCACCAGGGCGGGTTCTGAGTCGGCAGCCCCCGAGCCGGGTTGAGCAGACCCCGGGCCGGAGATGGCGACGGCCAGATCTGGGGCGATGGCGGCCGGTTCGAGCTGAGCAGCCCCCGGGCTGGGTTTCGTAGCCTCCGGGCCGGATTCGGCAGCCCCCTGGTCGGGTTCAGCAGCCCCCGGACCGGGTTGAGTTGCGGCCGGGTCGTCAGCAACGTGGATGGACTAGGAGTCCGGCGACGGCTTGACGGACAGCTTGCGCAGGTGCTTGAGGGAGACGCCGGACGGGATGGACTGTCGGGATGAGGCGATCTTGGCGAGCATGTCGGCTGCTTCGTTCTCCGTGCGCGGGGCATGGAGGAACTCGCTGCCCTCGAAGGACCCGGACAGCTTCTGGACGAGGAAGCGGTAGCTTGCCATGTTGGAGTCGCGGGCGTCCCACTCGCCGGAGCACTGCTGCACCACTAGGTCCGAGTCACCGTAGCACAGGATGCGCTGGATACATGTTCCTTGGCACGCCGTAGGCCGTGCACAAGGAATTCGTACTCGACGACGTTGTTGGAGGCGGCGAAGTGGATCTGGAGCGCGTAGCAGAGTCGATCGCCCTTCGGAGACTACAGTATGATGTCGGCCCCCAGGCCAAGTCGCATCTTGGACCCGTCGAAATGCATGCGCCAATGCTTCGAGTCAGGGCCGGCGGTAAGTACTGGGTCTCGGTCCAGTCAACGAGGAAGTCGGTAAGGGCCTGAGACTTGATCGTGGTATGGGGCTCATAGAGGATGGTATGGCCGGCCAGCTGGAGCGCCCACTTGGCGACCCGGCCAGAGGCATCCCGGCACCGGATGATTTCTCCGATAGGAGCCATGATGACCACGGTGATGACATGCTCTTGGAAGTACTGCTTCAGCTTCTTAGCGGTAAAGTACACGCCGTAACACATCTTCTGGTAGTGCGGGTAGTTCTGCTTGGAGATGGAGAGCACCTCGCTCAGGTAGTAGACCGGGCGCTGGACGGCTTGGATCTTGCCCTTCTCTGGTTGCTCGCCACCAGCACCGAGTTGACCTCCCACGAGGTCGCGGCTATGTAGAGCAACAATAGCTCCTTGTCGGTCGGCGCGGCCAGGACTAGTGCGGTGGAGAGCATGCGCTTGAGGTCTTGGAAGGCCTTGTCTGCCTTGTCGTTCCACTCGAACGACTTCGTCTTCTTCATTAGCTGGTACAGGGGTAGCGCCATCTCGCCCAGCCGGCTTAGAAACCTGCTGACCAAGGCCAAACATCCGGTGAAGTTCTGGAATCGCGCAGCCGAGCCGGCTTGCACATGCGCTCCATGGCCTTGATCTTCTCCGTGTTCGCCTCAATGCCGCGTTTCGAGACGAGGAAGCCGAGTAGCTTTCCGACCGGGACACCAAAAACGCACTTTTCCGGGTTAAGCTTGACCTTGTATTCGCGGAGGTTGGCGAATGTTTCCTTCAAGTCGTCAAGGAGCATAAGGTACTGCTTGGTCTTCACCACGATGTCGTCCATGTAAACATGGATATTGCGGCCGAGTTGCGGCAGCAGGCATTTCTGCATGCATCGTTGGAAGGTGGCACCGGCGTTCTTCAAGCCGAACGACATAGTGATGTAGCAATACGCCCCAAAGGGCGTGATGAAGGACATATTCAGGGCATCGTCCGGGTCCAACTTGATCTGGTGGTAGCCAGAGTAAGCATCCAGGAAGGACAGGAGCTCACACCCGGCGGTCGAGTCGATGACTTGGTCGATCCGTGGGAGAGCGAACGGATCCTTGGGACAAGCCTTGTTGAGGCTGGTGTAGTCGATACACATACGCCAAGTCTTGTTCTTCTTCAGGACGAGGACTGGATTGGCCAGCCACTCGAGGTGAAACACTTGCATGATGAAGTTGGCTGCCAAAAGCTTGGTGACCTCTTCACCAATGGTTCTTTTCTTCTCTTCGGAAAAACGTCGCAGGGGTTGACGGACAGGCTTGGCGTCCTTGTGGATGTGAAGTTTGTGCTCGGCGTACTTCCTCGGGATACCTGTCATGTCCTTGGGGGTCCATGCGAATATATCCCGATTCTCACGGAGGAAGTAGACGAGCTCGCCTTCCTATTTGCTGTCGAGGCAGGCGCCTACGACAACGTAATTGCTGCAGCTGGGGTCTTCCGGGTTCAGCTTCACTTTCTTGGTCTCCTTGGAGGGCTTGAAGGCGGCTTCGTCGTCCGGGTCCTTGGTCGGGATCGATGCGGCCGAGGCCTCGCCTGCCAGGGCGATGATCTGGTCGAGCTGGCGCCTCTCCTCGGCAATGACCAGCGACTCGGCCAGCTTGGCGCTGTATCGGGCACACTCCAGGGACTTGCGGTAGTCGCCGGTAATGGTGATGAGGCCCTTGGGACCCGACATCTTCATCTTCAGATACGTGTAATGGGGGACCGCCATGAACTTGGCGAGCGCGGGTCGGCCCAGTAGTGTGTGGTACGCACTGGACAGGTCCACCACCTCGAACCAGATCGGTTCGCGTCAGAAGTGGCTGCTGTCACCGAACAGGACGTCGAGCCGGACCCGGCCAATGGGAGAGCAGGAGAGGCCGGGCACAATGTCATGGAAGATCGTCCGGGTCGATTCCAGGTCCTCAGCCTTGAGGCCGAGCTTGGTCATTGTGTCGCGGTAGAGGATGTTGATGATGCTGCCGCTGTCGATGAGGACTCGGGAGAACTTGCACGTGCGCCGTGCGACTATGGTGGGGTTGAGGACGAGGGCGTAACCACCCGGACTCGGCATGACCGCCGGGTGATCCTCTGGATTCCAAGTGACCGGGCGGTCCGACCAGTGCATGAACTCTAGTTTGGCCGGGACGACGGTGTTCACCTCCTACCGAAGGAGGCGCTCGTTATGCTTGTCGTCACCGAGGCTGGTGAAGACAACGTAGGCCGCGTTTTGGTCCGGGTAGGCATCATCGTGCATCGTGCCACCAGCTGGAGGCGGCGGTGGAGGCGGAGGTGGCTGCCCCGCACCTGGGGCCGGAGCCGGAGGAGGCGGGACATCGCCCCTCATGATGCGCTTGGTGATGCCGCACTGCCGAAGGGTGTGTGTGGACAGCCTTGCGCCGTTGTGGTGCTTGCAGGGGGCGTCGAGCATCTCTTCAAAGCTCATCGAGGGTTGCCACGCCGTCTTGCCGATCTGCCGGCGCTTGGCCGCTGGGTCCGCCGGTTGTCGTAGCGCTGCGCCAGTTGGTCGGCCTTGCACTTGTTGTTCTGGTGATGCTGCTGCCGGCTGCTTTCGCCGGCCGGCTTCGGAGGGGGAACCGGCTTCGCCTTGCCAGCTTCATCCAGCGCCACCTGGATCTTCATGGCGGAGTCGGCGTTCGCGTATTTGTCCACCGTCACCATGATCGCGGCCATGGTGGCCGGCTTGGAGCATAAGAGCTTGTGCTTGAGGAGGGTGGCGTCTCGGCACCCGTTGACGAAGTACTGGATCGCTTGGACTTCATGGATGCCCTCGCAGATGTTTCGGAGCTCGGTCCAGCGCGCGAGGTACTCGCGACCGGTCTCCGTAGGCCCTTGCACCCACATGGCGAGCTAGCCAGGGAGGTCGGGTCGCTTGTAGGTCGCCGTGAAATTGCGGACGAAGGCTTGCTCGAAATCGACCCACGTGTTGACGCTGCCCATCGGCAGACTGTTCAGCCAGGTGCGGGCCGACCCCTAGAGCATGAGCGGTGCGTAGCGCACGGCGAGCCGGCGATTGGCACTAGTGATGCCAATGGCGGTGGTGTAGTCGGTGAGCCAATCTTCTGGCTGCACGGTCCCGTTGTACTTGGGGGTGTCGCGGGGGAGCATGAACCCTTTGGGAAAGGGCTCTTCCCGGATGCGTGGGCCAAAGCACGCCGGCCCGATAGCGCCGCTCTCCTCCACCTCCAGGGAGTGAGCAAGCTGATCGAGGCGGTGGCGAGCGTCGGTGTCGTTGATGGTACGCGGGCCGAGTCGACTGGCGACCAGGCCACAGGGGGCCGGGTTGGTTCGAGCCGGACGCTGGCCATGCTGGCCGGGTCTATGCTGGATCTCCGGGACGGGCTCGTCGCCCAAACTGCCAGCGGCCGTGGCGGCCGGGTCACTGTGAGTCCGGGCCCGGCCGGAGTGCGCCTCGTCGGACGGCGTGGAAGCTGTGTGCTGAAGTTCACCGGGTCCGCCGAGGCGGGCGGAGCTGGATCCCGCCGGCTTGGTGAGCTGGTTGAGGCGGTCCTGCTAGGTGTTGGCTGCATTGAGGAGTTCACGCATCCAACCGATGCGCTCCTTCAGTTCCTCACCCGTGAGCTGGTCCAGGTCGACTGCGGCTGCTTGGGTAGCACGCATGTTCTTCGCTGGGGTCTCGTAGATGGTCGGGACGGTGCCGAGGGCCCGGCCGATCGCTCCTCCCCGGGCACGCACATCGGCGACTAGGCTTGGGTCGGCCGCGGTGGGCGTGGATCCGTAGGCGGCATTGCGCTCCAGCTGAGTGGCATCCAGACGATGCTGGGTGGCGGCGAGCGTCTCAGACAGGTCCAGCATCTGCTGGCGCCTTTCCTCGAGCTGGGTCCGGGCCTCAGCGATGTTGGTGGCGTCGACGTCGGTGCCGATGGGGATGCGGAGGCTCTACATCACGGCGCACAACGGATCGGACGGCTCGGTCCGTTCTGCTGCGGCCCTAGCTTCGGCGGCCTTCCTCGTCTTGCTCGATGAGGAGGAGGCACCATCGCCGGTGACGAAGACCTCCACATGGACGTCCATTGCCCTGGCAGAAATGCCACCGCCGAGAGAGAGCGGGGATTCGGAGTAGCTGAGTACCTCGTCGGGGTACTCGTCGGCCGTGGAAGCATCGGAGATGCGCAACGCGGCGAAGGAGGCAGCGAGCGCGCCGACGATGTCGTCCGCCAGCGTGACAGACTCGTCAGAGTAGGAGAAGGGCCCCGTCTGAAGCATGCTCCCGGCCAGCTCCTCGAGCTGCCCCACGGTGGGCGCCAACTATCGTGGTGGGTGCATGGCAGATGCCATGGGATGGCTAAAGAGATGAGGAGCCTCGAGGGCGCTGGTGGGCTCCAGAGGCGAGGTTGGTATGAGCGGGCGCGGGACGCCGGACATACCCAGGATTCGAGGCTCCCCGGAGAGATAACACCCCTAGTCCTGCCGAGTGTAGTTTGATGTTTAGTAATACGATGTTGCTCCTAGAGTTGTATGGAGGAGGAAGGAAATTTGGCCAAGGCTTTGGCTCCTCCTCTCCGGGTGGATGTTGCTGTTTTGGAGGCTAGTCCCTCTCTATGCTCTGTTGCTCCTTACTTGCCCTACGCGTGAGGGCTCCTTGGGGGTTTTATAGACCAACCCCCCAGGGGTACAATGGTAATGTTACAAGTCGGTGGGTCCAGGTTGTCGGTGTCCGGGGACCCGGGCTGGGACCCGTTGGGGGCCTGTGGTTCATCGGGTTCCCCTAGGTGTGGGACCCGCATGCCTAGGGGGACTGTGCACCGTCTTGTCGATCATCAGGGCGTGGCCGAGTCGAGTCGTGTACAGTGGCGCTCCGTCAGGTCGCCGCTTGCTGTCGTCAGCGGTGATGGCGGGGGCACTGTAGCCACGCCGGCCCTGGTCAGCGGGTAGGTGAGGGGCACTGTTGCCATGCTCCGGCTGACCAGAGGCATGGGTGGGGCACTGTTGCCTTGGTCATCGATGGCTGAAGACTCGTCCTATCGTACGGCCTGGATGGGATGGGAGCTGGCCTGTGGCTGGATTATGGAGCACGCCACGGGTGGAGTTGGCTTGTTGAGGAAGCCTTGGTTGTGCCGGGTTCGGTTGTCTTGTGCTAATTGTTGAGGCCGACTCGACGCGTCTTGCCGAGTCGGAGAGTTTGGCCGGGTTGTCGACCCGGCCAAGCGCATGCCGGCTTGAGGGGCGATGTTGGCCCTGTTGTTTTTGAAAAGGATCCGGGTTCCGTTGCCTGCCCGGGGTTCATCCCCCCGACACCTCCTGTGATGATAGAAGAAGGATTCGAATGACAGTCCGGCTTCACGACCGAATATTAAAAATAGGAATATACCTTTTCGGTGGTGGAACAGGTTCAGTGGTGCTGCCAACCTTCTTCCGCTTTGCTCGGTCCTTTCGCGAAGGTGCTGACCTTTTCTTGGTCGCCCTCTCCTGAGTACGGCTCGCTGATACGTCTCCAACGTATCTAAAATTTTTTATTGCTCCATGTTGTTATATTATCATTCTTGGATGTTTTACAATCATTTTATAGTAATTTTATATCATTTTTGGTACTAACCTATTGACATAGTGCCAAGTGCCAGTTGCTCTTTTCTGCATGTTTTTTACATCGCGGGAAATCAATATCAGACGGAGTCCAAATGCCACGCCACTTTACGATGATTTTTTATGGACCAAAAGTAAGAAGTTGGGCCCTGGTTGCACCTGGGGGGAGTCCCGAGGAAGGGACAACCCACCAGGGCGCGCCAGGAGGCCCAGGCGCGCCCTGGTGGGTTGTGCCCACATCGGGTGCCCCCCGGACCGCCTCTTTGCTCTATAAATACCCCAACATTCCAGAAACCCTAGGGGAGTCGACGAAATATTCATCCAGCCACCGCAGAGTCTAGAACCACCAGATCCAATCTAGACACCATCGCGGAGGGGTTCACCACTTCCATTGGTGCCTCTCCGATGATGTGTGAGTAGTTCTTTGTAGACCTACGGGTCCATAGTTAGTAGCTAGATGGCTTCCTCTCTCTCTCTCTCTTGATTATCAATACAATGGTCTCTTGGAGATCCATATGATGTAAGTCTTTTGGCGGTGTGTTTGTTGGGATCCGATGTACTTTGAGTTTATGATCAGATCTAAGTTTTTATCCATAAAAGTTATTTGAGTCTTCTTTCATATCTTATAAGCATGATTGCTTATAGCCTCGTATTTCTTCTCTGATATTTGGGTTTTGTTTGGCCAACTTGATCTATTTATCTTGCAATGGGAAGAGGTGCCCGGTAGTGGGTTCGATCTTACAGTGCTTGATCCCAGTGACAGAAAGGGAATCGACACGTATGTATCGTTGCTACTAAGGATAAAAATATGAGATCTATATTTGCCACAATAGATAAACGGATCTTGTCTATATCATGCCATCGTTCTTATTACATTACTCCATTTTTCCATTAACTTAATACACTAGATGCATGCTGGATAGCGGTCGATGTGTGAAGTAATAGTAGTAGATGCAGGCAGGAGTTGGTCTACTAATCTTGGACGTGATGCCTATATAATGATCATTGCCTGGATATCGTCATCATTATTTGAAGTTCTATCAATTTCCCAACAGTAACTGTTTTCCCACCGTTTGCTATTTTACTCGAGAGAAGCCACTAGTGAAACCTACGACCCGCCGGGTCTCTTTTCTTCATATTTGCCTTTGCGATCTATTTTATCTTGCATTTATTTTCACATCTATTAAACCAAAAATACAAAAATACCTTGCTGCAATTTATTTGTTCCCGATCTATTTATCCTATCTACAAATTTACCTCACGTCCTTTGCCTATCTTGAGGTGTCTTACCCCGAAAGGGATTGACAACCCCTTTAACACGTCGGGTTGCGAGGTGTTGTTATTTGTGTGCAGGGGCTGTTTACGCTATGTTGCTTGGTTCTCCTACTGGTTCAATAATCTTGGTTTCATATCTGAGGGAAATACCTACCGCCGATGTGCTACATCATCCCTTCCTCTTTGGGGAAATACCGATGTAGCTTCAAGCGACATCACTCGCTGAGTGTCGATCCTACGAAATGTGGTCCAATGCGGAGGATGAAGAAATGAGAAAGAGTATCCCTCTTCCCTGAGGATACAATTTCCGAATACTTACCTTCACAAAGGGATAGAGGTCAGGGTAGTCAGCCACGATGGCCACCTCCGAGCCGTCAAGGCTTGCCTGATAGTAGACTCCATCTTCGAACTCTACAAATATGTCTGGATCCTCATGGAATCTGGAATCTTCGTTACGATCATGATCCTCTGGCTGGGGGGCGTGACAGTTAATGTTCTCGACAATTTTCCTCCATGACTATTTAAAATAAACTAGCCAGGGTATTCGGTCAATGAATCTCAATGAGTAAGAAAGCATTGAACGGTTAGAAAACTTACCCATTCAATGGGAGTATACATGTAGTATGCCTCTCGGCAATTTAAATGAAGGAAGTCTTCTTCTTCTCCTTTATAAAGGTCGGCCAGTGATGCGGCTAACGCCGCTTGACTATACAGACCCTTTCACTTGTAGCGGGATGCCTCGTCCTCCCTGTTATAGTTCCATAAGGGGGTTACTCGGGATTGAAGTGGCTGGATGCATCTCTGTATCGCAATGGCCATAACTTCCACTATGGAGAGCCCGGAATGGGTTAATATCTTGACCTTATTTACCAATCTCATCATCTCCGCACTGTCTTTCTAGGCAAGGGACTTGGGGCACCAGCTATATAGCTTCTGCAAGGGGGCGTTGGAAAATTCTGGCAGTCCGAGCCAAACAGGGTCCGAAGAGGTACATCGTCGATATAGAACCATTCTGAAGACCATTCGACAGACCCCTTTTTCGGAGTCCCGGCTGGGTAGCCAGATCTGGCTATACGCCATACTTCGGCGCCGCCCAGTTCAAAAATAGACCCGCAGCCCTGATGGCGGGGGACAAGGCAGAAGAACTTTTTCCATAGTTCAATGTGAGCCTCGCAACCCAAAAATAGTTCGCAAAGAGCGACAAAGCCGGAGATATGTAAAATAGAACCTGGTGTGAGGTTGTGCAGCTGGATCCCGTAGTGTTCTAGTAGGCCCCTAAGGAAGGGCTGGATTTGGAATCCCATGCCCCTCAAAAGGAATAAGGTGAAGCACACCCTCTCCGCTTGGCTGGGATTGGGGAAATTCTCCACCAATGCGTCAGCACCTATGGTGGTCAACCCCGCCCGGACGGAGACTAAATCCGAGGGAGGGAGATATCCTTGCGTTTGAAGCCAACTGAGATGGAGGTGGGATACGGAGCAACTCTGCCAATCCCCTTTTTGAGGGCCATGAGGGCGTGAGGAGGAGCCTGCGGCACTCGCCATGGTCTGATTTTCCGTGGTCTGCAACTGTTGCTTTTGGTGCAATGCGGCATGGCGTTCTGAAGATCTTGCCTCATTTTATGGGCGTGGCTTGTGCCTGTCAGGAATATTAAAATACATGGATAACGGACCATTTGCATTCACTCGGACGCATGGAAATCGAGGCGACGGCAGGGAGGAATCATAAAGACTGGGCGCGGAAACCGATGTCGGACTACCATCAATCCGGAGTATAATAGGGAACCCGCCTTGCAAGGTCAAAAACTTGCGTCCGCATACTACCTTGACATTGAAGGCAAGTTCGGGGGCTACTGAGGGAGTCCTGGATTCAGGGGTCCATGGATGTCTGGCTAAGGAGTATGGGCCGGGCTGCATGGGCATTACAGGATCAAGTTGAAGATCATCTACCGTGTCCGGACGGGACTTCCCAACACGTGGACGGCAAGAATAGAGTTCGTAGGTTTCATTCCCTGATAAACCGACCTTGTACAAACCCTAGACCCCCTCCGTGTGTACATAAATTGGAGGGGTTAGATTGTAGAGGGCAACTTTCATCATCATCGGAATCTTCATAGGCTAGACATCTAGGGTTAGCCATTACGATCTTGAGGTAGATCAACTCTTGTAATCTTCATACTTGTCTAATATAATCAAGCAGGAGAAAGGTTTTACCTCCATTAAGAGGGCCTGAACCTGGGTAAACATAGTGTCCCCGGACTCCATGTTACCATTGATCTCTTAACGCACAGCTTGGGCCCCCTCTACCCGAGATCTGCCGGTTTGACACCGACAGGCACCTCAAAGGAGGTGAAACAATGTCCATAGACGCCGACGCCATTGGTCGGCAAGAGCCCAACAAGCTTTCGCCCAGAGGATCACCCAAAACTACACCCCCACGGACAGCACCTCCGCTAGCCCGCTCACCTCCCACAGAGCCACCGTGCCATGACCAACCACAGCCACCACAATCCTTGTCGCTGGGTAAGAAAAAAAGAGCGAGCCAGATCTAGCAGCCTCCCGAGCTAAGACATCGAAGAAGAACCGAAGCTGACACAATGCACATCGCACTGGAGAGCCAGGAATGCTGGCTGCCGCCCAAATTCACCAAGCAGGCCCTCCTCATTCCCGATTCCTCCTCCGCCCCTACTCCTACTCTCTCAACGAGAATTGCGAGAGAAAAGTGTTGGTCTTGCGCCGAGCTTACGCCAGAGCCGACCACTCGTCTCATGAATATCGTTACCGCAAGGGCCCATCCTCAGAAGTTGTGACTTCAGGAAAACAAAGCGAGGCTCAGCGACCCCTCGAACACGCCGGAACAGACCGACTATTGGGGAACGTAGCATGCAATTTCAAAAAATTCCTACAATCACGCAAGATCTATCTAGGAGATGCACATCAACGAGAAGGGGAGAGTGTGTCTATGTAACCTCATAGACCGAAAGCTGAAGCGTTATGTTAATGCGGTTGATGAAGTCGAACGTCTTCACGATCCAACCAATCTAGCACCGAACGTATGACACCTCCGAGTTCAGCACACGTTCAGGTTGATGATGTCCCTGGAAATCTTGATCCAACAGAGGGTCAAGGGAGAGTTTCGTCATCACGACGGCGTGATGATGGTGTTGATGATGTGATCCGCGCAGGGCTTCGCCTAAGCACTACGATGATACTATCGGAGGAGTAAACGGTGGAGGGGGGCACCGTACACGGCTAAGACAATGGTGTACCTTTGGGGTGCCCCCTGCCCCCGTATATAAAGGATGGACGAGGAGGCCGGTCACCAGGGGCGCGCCAAGGGAGGGGGTCCTACTAGGACTCCACTCCTAGTAGGATTTGCCCCCCCCCCATCTTTTTTTCCTTCTTACGGAGGTGGAAAGGGGGGTCGCACCCCCTTTCTCTAGTCCAATTCGGCCTCCTCCCTTGTGGGGGGCGCACCAGCCCCTTGTGGGCTGATTAGCCTCCCTCCCATGGCCCATATGGCCCATATCTTCCACCGGGGGTTCCGGTAACCCTGTCGGTACTCCGGTTTGTTTCCGATACACTCCGGAATCCTTCCGGTGTCCGAATACCACCTTCCAATATATCAAAATTTACCTCTCAGCCATTTCGAGACTCCTCGTCATGTACGTGATCTCATCCGGGACTCCGAACAAACTTCGGTCATCAAAAACACATAACTCATAATACAAATCATCATGGAAAGTTAAGTGTGCGGACCCTACGGGTTCGAGAACTATGTAGACATGACCGAGACACATCTCCGAGCAATAACCAATAGCGGAACCTGAATGCTCATATTGGCTCCTACATATTCTACGAAGATCTTTATCAGTCAAACCACACAACAACATGCGTTGTTCCTTTTGTCATCGGTATGTTACTTGCCCGAGATTCGATCGTCGGTATCATCATACCTAGTTCAATCTTGTTACCGGTAAGTCTCTTTACTCGTTCTGTAATGCTTCATCCCGCAACTAACTCATTAATCACATTGCTTGCAAGGCTTATAGTGATGAGCATTACCGAGAGGGCCCAGAGATACCTCTCCGATACACGAAGTGACAAATCCTAATCTTGATCTATGCCAACCCAACAAACACTTTCAGAGACACTTGTAGAGCATATTTATAATCACCCAGTTATGTTGTGATGTTTGATAGCGCACAAGGTGTTCCTCCGGTATTCGGGAGTTGCATAGTCAGAGGGACATGTATAATTCATGAAGAGAGCAATAGCAATAAAACTTATCGACCATTATGCTAAGCTAATGGATGGGTCTTATCCATCACATCATTCTCTAATGATGTGATCCCGTTCATCAAATGACAACACATGTCTATGGTCAGGAAACATAACCATCTTTGATTAACGAGCGAGTCAAGTAGAGGCATACTAGGGACACTTTGTTTTGTATATGTATTCACACATGTATCAAGTTTCCGGTTAAAACAATTCTAGCATGAATAATAAACATTTATCATGATATAAGCAAATATAAATAACAACTTTATTATTGCCTCTAGGGCATATTTCTTTCAGTCTCCCACTTGCACTAGAGTCAATAATCTAGTTCACATTGCCATGTGATTTAACACCAATAGTTCATGTCTGTATGTGATTAACACCCGTAGTTCACATCGCCATGTGATCAACAACCAAAGGGTTTACTAGAGTCAATAATCTAGTTCACATCACTATGTGATTAACACCCAAAGAGTACTAAGGTGTGATCATGTTGTGCTTGTGAGAGAAGTTTAGTCAATGGCTCTGCTAAATTTAGAGTCGTATGTATTTTGCAAATATTCTATGTCTACAATGCTCTGCATGGAGCTACTCTAGCTAATTGCTCCCACTTTCAATATGTATCCAGATTGAGACTTAGAGTCATTTGGGTCGGTGTAAAAGCTTGCATCGACGTAACTCTTTACGACAAACTCTTTATCACTTCCATAACTGAGAAATATTTCCTTAGTCCTCTTAGGTAACTAAGGATAACTTTGACTGTTGTCCAGTGATTCACTCCTGGATTACTATTGTACCCCCTTGCCAAACTCATGATAAGGTACATAATAGGTTTGGTACACAACATATCATACTTTATAGAACCTATGACTGAGGCATAGGGAATGACTTTCATTCTCTTTCTATCTTCTGTCGTGGTCGGGCTTTGGGTCTTACTCGACTTTAGACCTTGTAATACAGACAAGAACTCCTTCTTTGACTGGTCCACTTTGAACTCTTTCAAAAACTTGTCAAGGTATGTACTCATTGAAAAATCTTATCAAGCGTCTTGATCTATATCTATAGATCTTGATGCCCAATATGTAAGCAGCTTGACCGAGGTCTTTCTTTGAAAATCTCCTTTCAAACTCTCCTTTATGCTTTCCAGAAAATTCTACATCATTTCCGATCAATAATATGTCATTCACATATACTTATCAGAAAGGCTGTAGTGCTCCCACTCACTTTCTTGTAAATACAGGCTTCTCCAAAAGTCTGTATAAAACCATATGCTTTGATCACATTATCGAAGCGTATATTCCAACTCCGAGATGCTTGCACCAGTCCACAGATGGATCGCTGGAGCTTGCACACCTTGTTAGCACCTTTAGGATCGACAAAACATTCTGGTTGCATCATATACAACTCTTGCTTAAGAAATATCCATTTAAGGAATGCAGTTTTGACATCCATTTGCCAGATTTCATAAAATATGGCAATTGGTAACATGATTCAGACAGATTTAAGCATCGCTACAGTTGAGAAAATCTCATTGTAGTCAACACCTTGAACTTGTCGAAAACCTTTTGTGACAAGTTGAGCTTTGTAGATAGTAACACTACTATCATCGTCTGTCTTCCTCTTGAAGATCCATTTATTTTCCATGGCTTGCGGATCATCGGGCAAGTCCACCAAAGTCCACACTTTGTTCTCATACATGGATCCCATCTCAGATTTCATGGCCTCAAGCCATTTCCCGGAATCTGGGCTCATCATTGCTTCCTCATAGTTCGTAGGTTCATCATGGTCTAGTAACATGACTTCCAGAATAGGATTACCATACCACTCTGGTGCAGACCGTATTCTGGTTGACCTACGAGGTTCCATAGTAACTTGATCTGAAGTTTCATGATCATCATCATTAGCTTCTTCACTAGTTGGTGTAGGAATCAGTGGAACTGATTTCTGTGATGAACTACTTTCCAATTCGGGAGAAGGTACAATTACCTCATCAAGTTCTACTTTCCTCCCACTCACTTCTTTCGAGAGAAACTCCTTCTCTAGAAAGGTTCCGTTCTTAGCAACAAAAATCTTGCCTTCGTACTTGTGGTAGAAGGTGCACCCAATTGTTTCCTTAGGGTATCCTATGAAGACACATTTCTCTAATTTGGGTTCGAGCTTATCGGGCTGAAGCCTTTTGACATAAGCATCACATCCCCAAACTTTAAGAAACAACAGCTTAGGTTTGTTGCCAAACCACAGTTCATATGATGTCATCTCAGCAGACTTTGATGGCGCCTTGTTTAAAGTGAATGCAGTTGTCTCTAATGCATAACCCCAAAACGATAGTGGTAAATCGGTAAGAGACATCATTGATCGCACCATATCCCATAAAGTACAGTTACGATGTTCGGACACACCGTTATGTTGTGGTGTTCCAGGTGGCGTGAGATGTGAAACCATTCCACATTGTTTTAAATGAAGGCCAAACTCATAACTCAAATTTTCACCTCCACGATCAGATCGTAGAAACTTTATTTTCTTGTTACAATGATTCTCCACTTCACTCTGAAATTCTTTGAACTTTTCAAATGTTTCAGACTTGTGTTTCATTAAGTAGATATACCCATATCTGCTCAAATCATCTATGAAGGTCAGAAAATAATGATACATGCCACGAGCCTCAACACTCATTAGACCGCATACATCAGTATGTATTATTGCCAGTAAGTCATTAGCTCGTTCCATTGTTCCGGAGAACGGAGTGTTAGTCATCTTTCCCATAAGGCACGGTTCGCAAGTATCAAATGATTCATAATCAAGTGATTCCAAAAGTCCATCTTTATGGAGTTTCTTCATGCGCTTTACACCGATATGACCCAAACGGTAGTGCCACAAGTATGTTGCGCTATCATTATCAACTTTGCATCTTTTGGCATCAATATTATGAATATGAGTATCACTATGATCGAGATTCAGTAAACCATCAACATTGGGTGTATGACCATAGAAGGTTTTATTCATGTAAATAGAATAACAATTATTCTCTATCTTAAATGAATAATCGTATTGCAATAAACATAATCTAATCATATTCATGTTTTAACGCAAACACCAAATAACATTTATTTAGGTTCAACTCTAATCCCGACAGTATAGGGGGTGTGCGATGATGATCATATCAATCTTGGAACCACTTCCAACATACATCGTCACTTCACCCTAGCTAGTCTTTATTTATTCTACAACTCATGTTTCGAGTTACTAATCTTAGCAACTGAACAAGTATCAAATACCCAGGGGTTACTATGAGCACTAGTAAGGTACACATCAATAACATGTATATCAAATATACCTTTGTTCACTTTGCCATCCTTCTTATCCACCAAATATTTGGGGTAACTCCGCTTCCAGTGACCATTTCCTTTGTAGTAGAAGCACTTAGTTTCAGGCTTAGGTCCAGCTTTGGGCTTCTTCACGGGAGTGACAACTTGCTTGCCATTCTTCTTGAAGTTCTCTTTCTTTCCCTTTGCCTTTTTCTTGAAACTAGTGATCTTGTTTAATCATCAACACTTGATTTTTTTTCCTTGATGTCTACCTTTGTTGATTTCAGCATCACGAAGACCTCGGGAATTGCTTTTGTCATCCCTTGCATATTATAGTTCATCACGAAGTTCCAGTAACTTGGTGATGGTGACTAGAGAACTTTGTCAATCACTATCTTATCTGGAAGATTAACTCCCACTTGATTCAAGTGATTGTAGTACCCAGACATTCTGAGCACATGCTCACTAGCTGAGCTATTCTCCTACATCCGTTTAGGAGAAGTACTTGTCAGAGGTCTCATACCTCTCGGCATGGGCATGAGTCTGAAATACCAATTTCAGCTCTTGGAACATATCATATGCTCCGTGGCGTTTCAAAACGTTTTTTGAAGTCCCGGTTCTAAGACATAAAGCATGGTGCACTAAACTATCAAGTAGTCATCATATTGAGCTAGCCAAACATTCATAACGTCTGCATCTGCTCCTGCAATAGGTCTGTCACCTAGCGGTGCATCAAAGATATAATTCTTCTGTGCAGCAATGAGGATAAACCTCAGATCACGGACCCAGTCCGTATCATTGCTACTATCATCTTTCAACTTAGTTTTCTCTAGGAACATATAAAAACATAGGGAAACTACAACGCAAGCTATTGATCTACAACATAATTTGCAAATACTACCAAGACTAAGTTAATGATAAATTAAAGTTCAATTAATCATATTACAAAAGAACTCCCACTCAGATAGACATCCCTCTAGTCATCTAAATGATTACGTGATCCATATCAACTAAACCATGTCCGATCATCACGTGAGATGGAGTAGTTTTCAATGGTGAACATCTCTATGTTGATCATATCTACTATATGATTCACGTTCAACCTTTCGGTCTCAGTGTTCCAAGGCCATATCTGCATATGCTAGGCTCGTCAAGTTTAACTCGAGTATTCTGCAAGTGCAAAACTGGCTTGCACCCGTTGTATGTGAACGTAGAGCTTATCACACCCGATCATCACGTGGTGTCTCGGCACGACAAACTGTAGCAACGGTTCATACTCAGGGAGAACACTTATACCTTGAAATTTAGTGAGGGATCATCTTATAATGCTACTGCCGTACTAAGCAAAATAAGATGCATAAAGGATAAACATCACATGCAATCAAAATATGTGACATGATATGGCCATCGTCATCTTGTGCCTTTAATCACCATCTCCAAAGCACCGTCATGATCTCCATCGTCACCGGCTTGATACCTTGATGTCCATCATAGCATCGTTGTCATCTCGCCAACTATTGCTTCTATGACTATCGCTACCACTTAGTGATAAAGTAAAAGCAATTACATGACGATTGCATTTCATACAATAAAGCGACAACCATATGGCTCCTGCCAGTTGCCGATAACTCTGTTACAAAACATGATCATCTCATAACAATTTATATCACATTATATCTTGACCATATCACATCACAACAAGCCCTACAAAAACAAGTTAGACGTCATCTACTTTGTTGTTGCAAGTTTTACGTGGCTGCTACGGGCTTCTAGCAAGAACTGTTCTTACCTATGCATCAAAACCACAATGATTTTTCGTCAAGTGTGTTGTTTTGACCTTCAACAAGGACCGGCCGTAGTCAAACTCGATTCAACTAAAGTTGGAGAAACAGACATCCGCCAGCCACCAGTGTGCAAAGCACATCGGTACAACGAGTCTCAAGAACGCGGTCATGTAATGTCGGTCCGACCCGCTTCATCAAACAATACCGCCAAATCAATGTAAGACGTTGGTGGTAAGCAGTATGACTATTATCGCCCACAACTCTTTGTGTTCTACTCATGCATATCATCTACGCATAGACCTGGCTCTGATACCACTGTTGGGGAACGTAGCATGCAATTTCAAAAAATTCCTACAATCACGCAAGATCTATCTAGGAGATGCATAACAACGAGAGGGGGAGAGTGTGCATACGTACCCTCATAGACCAAAAGCGTAAGCGTTATGTTAACGCGGTTGCTGTAGTCGAACGTCTTCACGATCCAACCGATTTAGCACCGAACGTACGGCACCTCCGAGTTCAGCACACATTCATCTCGATGATGTCCCTCGAACTCTTGATCCAGCAGAAGGTCAAGGGAGAGTTTCGTCAGCACGACGGCGTGATGACGGTGTTGATGATGTGATCCGCGCAGGGCTTCGCCTAAGCACTACGATGATACTATCGGAGGAGTAAACGGTGGAGGAGGGCACCGCACACGGCTAAGACAATGTTGTACCTTTGGGGTGCCCCCCTGTCCCCGTATATAAAGGAGGGAGGAGGAGGCCGGACACCAGGGGCGCGCCAAGGGAGGGGGGTCCTACTAGGACTCCACTCCTAGTAGGATTCGGCCCCCCTCTTTTTTTCCTTCTTACAGAGGTGGAAAGGGGGAAGGAGAGGGAGTAGGAGAAGGAAAGGGGGTGGCGCCCCCTTTCCCTAGTCCAATTCGGCCTCCTCCCTTGTGCGGGGCGCAACAGCCCCTTGTGGGCTGGTTAGCCTCCCTCCTATGGCCCATATCTTCCATCGGGGAGTTCCGGTAACCCTTCTGGTACTCCGGTTTGTACCCGATACACTCCAGAACCCTTCCGGTGTCTGAATACCACCTTCCAATATATCAATCTTTACCTCTCGACCATTTCGAGACTCCTCGTCATGTCCGTGGTCTCATCCGGGACTTCAAACAAACTTCGGTCATCAAAAACACATAACTCATAATACAAATATCGAATGTTAAGCGTGCGGACCCTACGGGTTCGAGAACTATGTAGACATGACCGAGACACATCTCGATCAATAACCAATAGCGGAACCTGGATGCTCATATTGGCTCCTACATATTTTACAAAGATCTTTATCGGTCAAACCGCACAACAACATACATTGTACCCTTTGTCATCGGTATGTTACTTGCCCGAGATTCAATCATCGGTATCATCATACCTTGTTCAATCTCGTTACCAGCAAGTCTATTTACTCATTCCGTAATGCTTCATCAAGCAACTAACTCATAAATCACATTGCTTGCAAGGCTTATATTGATGAGCATTACAGAGAGGGCCCAGAGATACCTCTCTGATACACAGAGTGACAAATCCTAATCTTGATCTATGCCAACCCAACAAACACCTTCAGAGACACCTGTAGAGCATCTTTATAATCACCCAGTTACGTTGTGACGTTTGATAGCACACAAGGTGTTCCTCCGGTGTTCGGGAGTTGCATAATCTCATAGTCAGAGGAACATGTATAAGTCATGAAGAGAGCAATAGCAATAAAACTTATCGATCATTATGCTAAGCTAACGGATGGGTCTTGTCCATCACATCATTCTCTAATGATGTGATCCCGTTCATCAAATGACAACACATGTCTATGGTCCGGAAACATAATCATCTTTGATTAAAGAGCTAGTCAAGCAGAGGCATACTAGGGATACTTTGTTTTGTCTATGTATTCACACATGTATCAAGTTTTCGATTAATACAATTCTAGCATGAATAATAAACATTTATCATGATATAAGGAAATATAAATAACAACTTTATTATTGCCTCTAGGGCATATTTCCTTCACCGACTACCAAGACCAATCAGCAAGCCAGCTCTGCCCGAAGCCGTCATCGTTGCCACACAAGAAGCCGCGCAAATCAAACACATCGCCAGACGGGCACCTGCCCGACCGCAATGGTGCGAGCGTCCATCCCATGGAGCGCGCAAACAGGATCCAAAGTTCTTACAGGCGACACCCCAAAGAGGGAATTAGCGACGATGCTGACATTGTCGCCCGACCCAGCCAGGCCTTAGGCTTTTGCCCAAAGAACTGGATCCAAGGGTCTGCAAAATGGGTGGACTCCACGGCGGCTCCTCAAAGGAGGTGAAACAACGTCCATAGACACCGACGCCATCGGTCGGCGAGATCCCAACAAGCTTTCACCCATAGCATTACCCAAACCCACACCCCCACGGACAGCACCTCCGTTAGCCCGCTCACCACCCATGGAGCCACCATGCCATGACCAACTATGAGCCACCACAATCCTTGTTGTTGGTCAGAAAAGACCAGCGAGCCAGATCTAGCAACCTCCCGAGCTAAGACGTCGAAGAAGAACCAAAGCCGACACAATGCACATCCCATTGGAGAGCCAGGAAGGCAGGTTGCCGCCCAAATGCACCAAGCAGGCCCACCTTGTTCCCGATTCCTCCTCCGCCCCTGCTCCTACTCTCTCAACGAGAATTGCGAGAGAAAAGCGTTGGGCTTGCGCCGAGCCTGCGCCAGAGCCGACCACCCGTCTCGTGCCATTGTTACCGCAAGGGCCCTTCCTTAGTAGCTGCAACTTCAGGAAAACAAAGCGAGGCTCCGCGGCCCCTCGAACACATCGGAACAGACCGACTACCAAGACCAATCAGCAAGCCAGCTCTGCCCGAAGCCGCCATCATTGCCACACAAGAAGCCGCGCAAATCAAACACATCACCAGACGGGCACCTGCCCGACCGCAATGGTGCAAGCGTCCAGCCCATGGAACGCGCAAACAGGATCCAAAGTTCTTCCAGGCTACACCCCAAAGAGGGAATTAGCGACGATGCCGGTGCTGTCGCCCGACCTAGCCAGGCCTTAGGCTTTTGCCCAAAGAACTGGATCCAAGGGTCTGCAAAATGGGTGGACTCCAGGGCGGCGCCTCAAAGGAGGTGAAACAACGTCCATAGATGCCGACGCCATCGGTCGGCAAGATCCCAACAAGCTTTCGCCCAGAGCATCACCCAAACCCACACCCCCACGGACAGCACCTTCGCTAGCCCGCACACCTCCCACGGAGCCACCATGCCATGACCAACTATGAGCCACCACAATCCTTGTCGTTGGTCAGAAAAAACCAGCGAGCCAGATCTAGCAGCCACCCGAGCTAAGACGTCGAAGAAGAACCGAAGCCGACACAATGCACATCGCACTGGAGAGCCAGGAAGGCAGACTGCCGCCCAAATGCACCAAGCAGGCGAGCTGCCACCAGAAGTAGCGGTCACCACCAACGCAGACCCAACAAAGCTCCAGCCGAAGCCTCCAGCCGCCTGCTTCGTGCTGTGGGGTGGAGGAAACGCGCAGCCGGAGCTCACGCCGCACAGATCGGGAAGGGCCCGAGCCTCCTCATCGCCGACAACACCAACGCACGTGATGAATCCCGCCAACGCAGCGCAACCACTGAGAGCGGGCGCGCCACGCATCGCCGCCCACATAGCAAGCGCGTCACACCGAAGAGTGCCGCCACTACCAGCCCGAGGCCGCCGCCTCGGCGGACGTGCTCTACCGCGCAGGGACGACCGGATATCCCCATCCCCCTTCACCGCGGCAAGACCTCGCGGCGGGGCTAGATTTTTTCCCGAGCCGCCAGAGCTAGGCGACACGGGGCCGGGTTACGACACCGGGTTTTTTTTTACTGTTATAACTTATGACGCTCAAAAGTGACGTGACGCCCCCAATTCCTACCAGCAAGAATAACAATAGTTATATTATCCTGCCAGCAAGGAGCGAAGGAAAACAAATGGCGCAGGTGTTGATCCAGGGGCTTTTCTCTCTTTTCCATTTCAAATGTTATGCTTAATGATAAAAATAAGAAGATCACACGCAATGCTGAATGTGCAGGCATCATAATAGCGGCAAAAGACGAGCGCCTACCTGCATACCAACATATTTGCATATGCAAACGCAGCTTTCCTTGGAAACTATCAAATGGCACATTGGCACACAGGCAAACACGCAAAAGGCATCCAAAATAAGTGTCGCAGCCTTGGTTCAAGTCGACACTTATTTTTGAAATGAAGTTACTTCCTCTCTAAACTAATATAAGATCTTTTAGATACATGGTTTATCAATGAACCAAGCCACTTGCAAATGCTGCCGGGGCCGCTTTTCCGCTGCTGATTCGGACAGGCGTCAGCGTGCGTGCGTGCGTGCAGCCATCCATCGCCGTCTGCCCGCGACGAGAGACCAGACCACACTGTCGGTACTGCACACTATACTCTTTTCTTCTTCATTCAAAACTCCCTTTCTTTTCCCAGCTGAAACTCACATGATAATATTGTTTTCTGGAACACCCACAGACCGCACGACGCCGACGTGACACGGAAAAGGGCAACTCCACGTACGCAGCGGTGCAGTTCAGTACAGAAAGGGAGCACCCCGAAAAGAGACTGGATCATTTTCCAAAGTGAAGAGATCGGATTAGTTTACAGAGCAAAAGGGCATCGCATGCATGCATGCCCACGTTGCCGCACGCAACTGTACGAACCACAGGAGGAGGATATATTACAAGTGGAGTCCAGTTTTCTAACGAGCAGAATGTTTTCCGGTGCTTGATAATGCATGCCCACTTTCTTTCTCCTCCTTGCATTTTCATGTTTTTTTTTCACCTCCAGCAGATAAACGTGTGGATTGGCAACGCTCCGTATTGTATCTGTATGTGTCGAGGTCCAACCAACACGGGGTCTAAAATACTACTCCGTACTGCGTGATGAGCTGCGAGTTCCACACTTCACTACATATCCATTTTGTCGGTACAAGAGGCAAAACAGTTTTAACACATGCTGCAACCGTGGTGGACATTAGTCTCTGCGCCTCTCTGGAGGGAGTCTGGAGAAAACTGATAATCCATTTCGCAACATATGTCTACTTGCCGAATCTATTAGCCACCGCTGGTTCCAACAGTGTGTTCCAGACCTGCCAAATATGCAAGGGTGTTCAGTAATTGTGTGAATGGGCAAAAAAAGACAAAGCTCAGACAGACCAAGGATACGGGCAGCATTGTGCTTACTTTCAGCTTGCCGTTTGATCCTCCGCATGCTAGCAGGAAGGGGCTGTCGTTCGAAAACGATACCGAAAATATAGCTCCCTGCAGATCAGAAAGTTGGGTGAGCAACTTAGTAACCAGAGTAATTCCTTCTAAATATAAAGAAGGGTTTCACTTTAGTGCGCGTACAAGGTTTGGATTCAGTGAAGCGACGCATGACGGCTGGTTGTTCGACAGATCCCAGAGCTTCACCTGCGTTCAGAGATATGTATGTTAGCAACCGGTTGGATTCAGTGTCGGAAGTGTTATTGGCTTCTTCGTAATGCAAAGTTCGCACCGTGTTATCAGTTGAACCTGTAGCAAGGAGCTGCAAGAGGAAACAGCACACCATCAGTAATTCGGTTTATGTGGCTGCATCTCTTTTTTTTTACCACACCTGGTATAAAAATTGTAACAATACATTGGGGGTAGATGGGGTGAAGGATATTGAAGAAACAGCCTTGTCGTGTGCTTGCAGAGTAAACATGGGCTGGCCGCAATTAGAATGCGATGAAGCTGTCCGCGTATCAAACGCTTGAACCGTCCCATTTTCAAGACTAACCTGCAAGACCCAGTTGCCACATTACTATTATATCGAGTGAATCAGAATCACAAATTCATCCTGCGATTACGACTTGGGGAATAGCTGCAGGGAACCAAAAAAAAATTGCGACATACAGTTGAGAGATGGAAATGGTTTGAACTCGCTTATACAATCGTCGAGTCTATAGTCCATTAGTCCTACATCCTACTCAAAACATGCTGCTTCATAATAAAAAGCATGGACTCTATTAATCTGCATTTCAATCATACTGTTTCCTAATGAAAACTTCATCCCTTCAAGTTCAGCAGAAGTCGGAAATTTCCAGTAAGCGGGTTTCAGCATGTGTACAGAACAATGAAATCTTACCACAAACGTGTGTTCATTGTGTGGATCACAAGCTAAGCTTTCCACATCTGCTTCGACGGACCATTTATGACAACTTTGTCCATCACCTCTCATGTCAGTCTGTAAAATGTTACCAGTGTAAGTTCAGTGGATGGAAGTACAAAATATACAAAAATAAATTAATAAGTACTCCCTCTGTGACTATTAGTGATCTAAAAGATCTTATATTTCTTTATAGCGGGAGTAACAGACTCTTCAATAAGAATGTAAAATTAACACTGAACTGCGTCTCAAAATATCCGCAGTAACGCAACAGAACAAGAATGCCAATTTTTTTGACGCGTACAAAAATGCCAAATTAACATGTGATCTTCACCGTGCAAGAGAAGAGACTAAGGAGGCTCTCAAGTCGAATCCCAAGAACCAAAATCAGAAGGTAAACTAGTATATGTTCATATTTAGTTATTGATTACTCATACGAAACTGGGTGGTGTCCACGGCTCAATTACACAACACAGATGAGATTAGTAATTGCTGACATGCTAGAAATCAGCATGATGCTTAGAATCTGGCCAACAACCAAAATACATCATGAGCAGCAGCAGAAACTTCAGGAATAAAAATTATCATAATGGCTTACAATATCCATTACCATGGCAACTGATCTATCAAAAGATCCAGTGAGAAGAACTTCAGGTGACCTCCATGCAACTGACTGAACCTAAATGTTGGGGGAAGGGAAAATTAACTTAATAGACCACCATAAACATTCGGACTGATATACAGAAGTCATGAAGAAGAATGTAATCATTACCTTGCCATCATGATGTTGCAGTGTGCGGTCACATTTACCGGTATATAAATCCCAAACTTTAACAGTTTTGTCTGCACTTGCACTAGCTAGAGCGTTCCTGAAGTTCATAGGGAGTCATCAGCAAGGGTCCATAAGTGAAGAGACAGCTAGAGATGCAACCGCTCGAGTTGAAACATAAACGCACCTTACCACCGCGTTCCATGCAAGACCAAGAACAGAACTTCTGTGGCTACCCTCGTATTTCTTTGCCTGCACATGACATGCGGAATGAATAATGTAGCTAGGATTTCAAGGAAAGGAATGAACGCTCACCCGCGCAACAATGAAATATTAGTAGCATACCTTTTCCCCCTTAACCTTTTCTTTGTTTTTTGAAAGTCCTCCTAGCACAATATGTGGTTTGACCTCATCAACCTGTGGAATAACATCAAAGTCCAACAACAAAACATAAATTTCTTTGTAGAAAAACAACTCATGGTCGTATGAAGTAACAGTCTCCTATGTTTCTGAGAACATTACAATATCCAAGTTCCATATTTCAATTGCAGGATCCATGGTTCCAACAGCAATGAAATTCCCTGTAATGAGGAATAGAATAAGCCTTCATTTATTTATTTAACAGAAATAAAGCAGCACTCTTTGCTTCTTAAAACTCAAGTGACACCAATTTTACCTTCTTTCTTGGCATCCTTGAAGTTAAAATCCATCCAACCCGTGCAGAGTGGAAAATCTGAGAGAGGGACCTCATGATGAACATACATATTAAGATCCCCGTCCTCCAACTCTTCCACTATACTAACCTGTCATAGATAATAAAGGTTTACATGTCACATGTTACATGCATATAACCGGGCATACATAATATATGAGCTAGTAACGTCCAGCACAGCGAAATGCAGGGTTAAAATGTGAAATAAGCACATTCGTATCCAAACACTCTCTTACGCTGGACAATAACTAAATTCGAGAATGCAAATTTATTCAGTCCAACCAGAACAATGCTCTACATAAAGGTTCCCATTTGCATTCTTGATAACAGAAGATTATCAAAATAAGAACAGCGACATTTTTAGCAAATGCGGAGAAAAAGAGATGCTAACTTGACACTTGCCTGAAGAGAATTGAACTCATCCTCGTTGTGTGCACAAACAATCAGCATATCAGTAGGTTTGATAGCCATGTCTTCAATCTCCTCGTCCTCATCACCATCATCATCCTAATAAAGCAGAGAAGGGCGCTCATTCACCTCCAATGTGATGCTGATACCACCACCAAGAACAAAAAAATAACAATACTGTATCTTTTTCACGGCAAGAGAATGCATACTGACATCGTTGTTCCTGACGAGATGAGGGTCCTCTTCGTTGTTTTCATAGTACAAATCCCCCCTCCCGGTACTGAGAAGCTCGGGCTCTACTGCAAAATACGTGCAGGTTGCAGTCCAAGCATCAGCCACGCAAGATACAAGACCTGGTCGAATTCGCAGCGAAGGGGGCAGGGCAGCAGGAGCACCTACCGTCGTCCTCGTCATCGTATTCCTCCATGTTGAGCTCCTCGAGCCCATCGGAGACACCGCCTCCCGAGCCGGTCTTCCCGAGCGCCTCGGCGGCGGCCTTGGCCCGGGCGACATCCTCACTGTCCTCCTCGTCGGCGCCGTCGACCTCCATCTCGCCATAGTTTTCGTCGGCGGCGGCGCTGCCATCATTTCTGCTAGCAACATGCACGGTCATGGCAGTGGGTCGACGCGACAGGGGCGAGACAGAGCGGGGGAAGCGCGCGAGGCGAGGCTCACTCTGTGGCGAGGGCGATGCTCCTCATGGCCTCGTCGATCTCCTCCTGCGTGGGAGGGTCCGCCTGGATGGGTGCGCTCCTGGCGGCGCCCCTGGGCACCCAGGACATGGACGAGATCATCTCCGGCGCCCCCGGCTTGGTGGCGCGAGCAAGCGGCGGTGGAGTGAGATGGGGGGACAGGGGTTTGCTTCTTGTTTTTTTTAGGGGAAAAAAACGAGGGTTTTGTTATTAGTCGACTCGGGGGCGGCAGCTGGGCTTTTATTGGACTGGGCCGATAGGGGGCGCTGTGCTATGCCGTTTGTCCCAGCCCACCTGGAATGGGCTTCGTTTTGTTCTCGTCGGAGCGCTTTTTTGAAAGCCTCGTAACAATCAGTGCCACTTGACGTGCTCTCAACGATTCATCACATGCCGCGCTCGTTTTGAATAAACGGATCTACGAAAAAAAACTCTCAGGTTGCCAACGCGTCACTTGTCGCAACCTAGGGAATTGGAATGATCTTAGCAATGAGTACTCCTTAACTAGTGATTTCGGTTCTTGTCTCGTCTCTCTTTTGTTGGTCATTTTCCTAGAGTTCTTCTCGGCCTAGCGTGTGTTTGGTGAGTGCGCTGCCATGCCATTGTGGGAAAATATCTTGTGATACGGTGCATAGCATGATACCGTGCTCCGAGCTTGCATGGTGCGTCTGATCTACTCCCTTCATTCATAAATATTTGTCTTTTGAGAAATTTTAAATGGATTATCACATACGGATGTATATAGACATATTTTAGAGTGTGAATTCATTTATTTTACTTCGTATATAGTCACTTGTTAAAATCTCTAGAAAGACAAATATTTAGGACTGAAGGGGGTACAGTCAGTGGCGGAGCTTGACCAAGTCCTTTGGGGGGGCAAATAGAATATTTGAACTAGTGGGGGGGGGGGCAAACACACAAAATTTCATAACCTAAGCTCTCTCTCTAAAAAAATATATGCTTGCATGTGCCAATCATGGGGGGCCACAGCCCCCAGCAACACACTAAGCTCCGCCGTTGGGTACAGTACATGGAAGGCATGGGATCGCTCACACATACCTCCCTGTATATTTCCATTTTCATCTTGCCTCTCAAAAGTTGTGCGTGCTTGCAAAATCGTAACAGTTCTGCACATCTCACTTTCTCAGCAACAAGTCTTGCTCCTATCCGCTGCCATTCATCAAGATGCAGGCTGGCTGGTAAAGCAAAGTATTTTTAATCTCACTAACCCAGGATAGAAAGATAGGGAGACCGAAACTACCACTAACATTTTTTTTTTTGAAAACCACCACATATATTAATTAACCACCGTAGTTATTACAATCATTCCTTACAAAATTCACCACACAGGGCGGAACATCATTAACAAGAATACCATCTGATCTATTGTCAAGACTATACTTAGCAATGAGATGAGCCACCACATTGGCTGAACGATTAATCTTTGAAATTTTGAACCCATTTAGCATCTTGGAGATATTCATTGTTTTCTTCTTCAAATCAAAAAGTGCTGACCTGTCAAAATTATCCTTTGCAAGAGACGCAGCAACAAACGCACAGTCAGTCTCTAAAATTATAGGATTCTATAGAGTAATACCTATATAAAGACCAACAATACATGCCCGGAGTTCCGCTTCCTCTGCGCTTTTACAAAGCCCAATGAAATCCCAAGAAGAAACTATGATATTCCCAGAGGAATCCCTGGTCGCCACACCCACACTTGCAGCGATAATTGATGAAGTCATGTACCTAGGGTAGGGTCATGAACCTATTCTAGGTACCCTCCCAAGGACATCTACAGAAGAAACTGTCTTCCAGTCGACCAAGGGAGATTCCACTCGACGGACTGGAAGACACTCGACGAACTTGAAGACACTCGACCATGAAGACTCACTCGACCACCAGGAGTTCAAGATCTACTCTGTATCCAAACGGAGTCTTTATGGTCATGATGACACTTTATGTAAGGCGTTACCAGTAACGCCAGGCCTTAATGTACTTTAATCCTCCGCTACGTGGGCTGGCTGGGGTCTTGGCATCCTCTATATAAGCCACCCCCCTCCACTGGCAGAAGGGTTCGCACCCCTGTAACTCTCACACATATAATCCAGTCGACCGCCTCCGGGCTCCGAGACGTAGGGCTGTTACTTCTTTCGAGAAGGGCCTGAACTCGTAAAACACTTGTGTGCACAACTACTTCATAGTTAGGATCTTGCCTCTCCTTAGTACCCCCCTACATTACTGTCAGACTTAGAACCACGACAGTTGGCGCCCACCGTGGGGCAGGTGTCTTAGCGACTTATTGGAGAAGTTGCAATTTTTCCGATTCTCATCATCATGGTTTCAGATGGAGTTTTGGTTGAGGGCCGCGAGATCCGTCTCGGCGCTCACGTTTGTCGCAGACGACTCTGCCTGGCTGCAGGAGGCTCCGCTCGACGTCGACGCGCTCCCAGTCCATGGAGCTATGCACTTTCGAGCGTGCGTTCGTGGCGTCCTTCTGCGGCAACCGTCGACCCAGTATGGGCCGGTTTTCGTTTCATCCTCCCTCCCCGCTTCCCGCCGGCGTAAGGGCTCCGGTCGGTCGAGACTTCAGCGGTGGGTGAGGCACGCGGTGGCTCGCCAGTCGACCACCGCCCAAGTCACGGCAATCGAGCCCGATGAATCTCTCTACAGCATGTTCGACCTGTCGACTGGCTCCGTAGAGACTGCATCCGAGTGCGACAGCAGTGATCCAGCGGCGGAAGTCCTGATGGTCAATGGACCGCACGTTCCCCCCGGCTTTCCCGCTGCCGAGGGGGGCAACGGCGGAGGCGATCCGTCGCACGCCCATGAGGAATATCTCCCCGAGCCCCTCAACTCACAGCAGAGGGAAGAGCTTCGCCGCCGGAACATGGATGCGCTTCACACTCCGATCATTGGAGAAACCCCTGAGGCTCGCGCCTTGGAGGATGCGCGCTTGGCCAACCTGGCCGAGAGCACTCGACTGCAGAACCTTCAGCGGGCACTCGACGAGCGCGCACGGCAACGGATTCCAGACTCCAGTCGACGCCAGCTCTTTCCACCTCCAACTCAGGTATATTGAACTCCGATTCAGAATTTGGCAGCTGCAGCCCGTATAGCAGAATCGATTCGGCCTTCCCAGTCAGAGGCTGGCAGAGGTTTGATGCAGATCAGGGATTTGCTCCGGGCAGCAGGGGATCAGAATTCAGCTTTATCGCAGTCCCGGAACAGGATCCACAGCAGATCCGTGGCAGCGAATACAGTCCAATCGGCTCATAGCCCCAGATCGCCCCCGAGGCGTGAAGGGCGTGGTGACCGACACGATCAGTACAGGAACCATGAATAGTATGATCACCGATTCGATCGCAATGATCGACGTCGAGTGCCTACTCCCCCCCAAGGGGTGGGTCCTATATGCCTCGACAGCAGGATGATAGACGCCAGCACAGTGGCGGGCAAAGGATTCCGGTCGACCCTAGGGAACCAGGCTTTGATGCGAGATCCATCATCGTTCAAGGTCTGGTCGACCGAAACAGAGCCCACAGAGAGGGTAACGACAGAGATATACCCACCAGCAGCCGAGTGCATGTCTCCGGACCAGAGTGCTTCAGCAGAGCCATTAGAGCTGCGGTGATTCCTCCCAACTTCAGGTTGGCGACTGGAGTCAGCAAGTTCAACGGTGAGTCTAAGCCCGATACTTGGCTTAAGGACTACCAAGTGGCTGTTCAGATCGGCGGCGGGAATGACGAGGTGGCCATGAAGCATCTGCCTCTTATGTTGGAAGGGTCAGCCAGAGCATGGCTGAATCAGTTGACACCCAGCAGCATTTACACTTGGGAGGACCTCTCCCGAGTGTTTGTCAGGACGTTCGAAGGAACATGCAAGCGACTAGCAGGACTGATAGAGCTGCAATCTTGTGTGCAGAAGTCGAATGAGACTTTGAGGGATTACATCCAGAGATGGATCGCACTGCATCACACAGTAGAGAATATATCTGATCACCAGGCGGTCTGCGCCTTCAAGGAGGGCGTAAAGTACAAAGAGCTAAGCCTGAAATTCGGTCGAACCGGAGACATGTCTCTGAGTCGAATGATGGAAATAGCCACCAAGTATGCCAATGGTGAGGAAGAGGATCGGCTCCGGAGCGGAAAGCATAAGTCAGTCGCCCAGGAAACCGGAGGTGGGAACTCCAGTCGGAAGCAGAAGCGGAAAGCCGAGCCAGCTGCTCCTGGAGAAGCCCTGGCCGTGACTCAAGGAAAATTCAAAGGGAAACCCAAGGGGCCTTGGAACCCCAAAAAAGTAAAGGATAAAGAGGGAAATGACATGATGGATTTGCCGTGTCACATTCACACAAAGAAAGATGAAGAGGGTAATTTCATTTACCCAAAGCATACCACTCGACAGTGTCGACTTCTGATACAGCAGTTCCAGGGGAAACAGCCCAAGGACAAGGAAAAGGAGTCAGACAAAGCTGAGGACAAGGGGGATAGTGATGAGGAATACCCTCAGGTCAATTCTACTTTGATGATTTTTGCTGACATTGAGAGCAAAAGTCGACTGAAAGTTATAAACCGAGAGGTGAATATGGTTGCTCCGGCAACACCCAGTTATCTGAAGTGGTCTCAGACCGCCATCACATTCGACCAGTTTGATCACCCAACGCACATAGCCACCCCTAGGAGGCAAGCTCTGGTGGTCGACCCAGTCGTCGAGGGCACTCAACTGACTAAAGTGTTGATGGATGGCGACAGTAGTTTGAATATATTGTACGCTTAGACGCTGAAAGGGATGGGCATTCCGATGTCCAGACTCAGCACAAGCAACATGAGTTTCTATGGAGTCATTCCTGGCAAGAAGGCCGCGTCACTCGGCCAGATTGCTCTTGATGTGGTTTTTGGTGATTCAAAGAATTTCCGCAAAGAGGAGCTGACATTTGAGGTTGTGAATTTCCAGAGTGACTATCATGCTATTTTGGGCAGGCCAGCTTATGCACGTTTTATGGCCCGACCATTTTACGTGTACCTCAAATTAAAAATGCCTGGCCCTAAAGGCGTGATCACTGTTACTGGTAATCGCAAGAAGGCAGAAGAGTGCTTCCAGAAGGGCTCAAAGATCGCTGATGCTCAGATGGTGGCAGAAGAGTGGCAGGAACACCAGAGGAATGCAGACCCGAGTGATTTGTTGCGAGCCAAAAAGCCTGCTACGGAATCAGCGTTTTAGTCATCCGGTGAGACAAAACCAGTTCACATCCACCCGGCCGACCCCAACGCTGCTCCGACTCATATCTCCACAACACTCGACCCCAAATAGGAAGAAGCGCTCATCCAGTTCCTTCATGAGAACTGGGACATCTTTGCATGGAAACCTTCTGACATGCCGGGTGTACCCAGGGGACTGGCTGAGCATCGTCTGCGAGTCGATTCAAAAGCAAAACCTGTGAAGGAACATCTGCGACGGTCCGCCGTCCAGAAAAGGAAGGCTATTGGCGAAGAAGTGGCTCGGCTTTTAGCAGCAGAGTTTATCCGAGAGATTTACCACTCCGAGTGGCTCCCCAACGTCGTCATGGTCCCCAAAAAGGACAATTTGCTTCGCATGTGCATTGATTTTAAGCATATCAATCGGGCCTGCCCAAAAGATCATTTTCCTCTTCCCCGCATCGACCAAATAGTCGACTCGACTGCGGGATGCGAGCGACTGTCTTTTTTGGACGCTTATTCCGGATACCATCAGATCAGTCTGTTTGGACCCGATGAGATCAAAACAGCTTTCATCACCCCATTCGGGTGCTTCTGTTATGTCACCATGCCATTCGGCCTCAAGAATGCCAGAGCCACGTTCATGAGGATGATTCAAAAATGTTTGCTCACTCAAATCAGTCGGAATGTGGAAGCATACATGGATGACATTGTGGTCAAGTCACGGAAAGGTTCCGACCTGCTGACTGACCTCGCTGAAACATTTTCCAACCTCGGGAGGTACGATATCAAGCTTAACCCATCCAAGTGCACATTCGGAGTTCCTGGTGGAAAGTTACTTGGTTTTCTCGTTTCCGAACGAGGAATCGAGCAAACCCAGAGAAAGTGGGCACTATACTCCGAATGAAATGACCTGTGCGTGTGCACGATGTTCAGAAGCTTACTGGTTGCTTGGTCGCTTTAAGTCGATTCATCTCTCGTCTCGGTGAGAAGGCATTGCCTCTTTACCAATTGATGAAGAAGTCAGATAAGTTCGAGTGGACTCCTGAAGCTGACACAGCGTTTGCAGAGTTAAAAACCCTGCTTTCCACCCAGTCGGTGCTTGCTGCCTCGATCAGCAAAGAGCCTTTGCTGCTTTACATTGCAGCCATAGGACAAGTCATCAGCACTTTACTTACGGTCGAGCGGGAAGAAGAAGGGAAAGCCTTCAAAGTTCAGCGCCCGGTATATTACATTTCCAAAGTCCTGACCCCATCCAAGCAACGATACCCTCATTATCAGAAGCTTGTATATGGGATTTATATGACCACGAAGAAAGTTGCTCACTACTTCTCTAACCATATCATCATAGTCGTCAGCGACGCCCCCTTATCAGAGATTCTACACAACAGATATGCAACTGGTCGAGTGGCAAAATGGGCAATTGAACTTCTTCCCTTAGATATCAGATTTGAGGCAAAGAAAGCTATCAAGTCCCAAGCAATAGCGGATTTCCTCGCCGAATGGACTGAACAGCAGTTACCGACTCAAGTTCACTCGGAGCACTGGACTATGTTCTTCGATGGCTCCAAAATGCTGAATGGTTTCGGTGCCGGGGTAGTGTTGGTTTTCCCCCGAGGAGATAAGCTCAGATATGTACTCCAGATTCACTTTGATTCCTCCAACAATGAAGCAGAATACGAGGCACTCTTGCACGGGTTGCTTATGGCCATTTCACTCGGCGTCCGTCGCCTCATGGTCTACGGAGACTCGGATTTAGTGGTCAATCAAGTGATGAAGGAGTGGGACGTCAGAAGCCTAGCCATGACTGGTTACTGCAATGCAGTCAGAAAGCTGGAGAAGAAATTTGAGGGATTAGAGCTCCATCACGTCCCCCGACTGAAAAATCAAGCAGTCGATGACTTGGCAAAGATAGGTTCCAAAAGAGAAGCCATCCCGAGTGGCGTGTTTTTGGAGCATGTTCACACACCGTCGGTTCAAGAAGATCTGTTCACTGAAGAAGCCCCACAGCCAAAAAGCGCCACAGATCCGACTGAAGTCGAGGTTCCAGTTGTGGTCGACTTAATCATGGAAGTTCTGGTTATCACTCCTGACTGGACAGTGCCCTATATCGCGTATATTCTAAGGAAAGAGCTCCCAGAGAATGAAGAAGAGGCTCGAGAGGTCGTCTGTCGATCCAAGGCCTTTACCATCATGAAGGGACAATTGTACAGAGAAAGCGCGGCTGGGGTCAGCTAAAAATGCATAACACCGGAAGAGGGTCGAATGATTCTCAATGACATCCACTCGGGGACCTGTGGCCATCATGCGTCCTCTCGGACCATCGTGGCTAAAGCATACCGAGCGGGTTTTTACTGGCCCAGAGCAAATGAAATGGTGAAAGAGATAGTTGACAAGTGCGAAGGTTGTCAGTTCTACTCCAACATGTCACACAAACCTTCCTCAGCCTTGAAGACCATCCCGATCGTCTGGCCTTTCGCTGTTTGGGGTTTAGATATGGTTGGACCACTGAGGACTGGCAGGAGCGGCTTCACCCATGTACTGGTGGCAGTCGACAAGTTCACCAAGTGGATCGAGGCCAAACCCATTAAAAATCTTGATGCTGGCACTGCCATCAGCTTCATCAGAGAGTTAATATTCAGATATGGAGTTCCGCATAGCATCATCACTGATAATGGGTCAAACTTCAACTCCGATCAATTCAAAGCTTTCTGCGCTTCTCAAGGCACACGAGTCGACTACGCTTCAGTCGCCCACCCCCAGTCGAATGGACAAGCAGAAAGAGCAAACAGTCTAATTCTCAAAGGACTGAAACCCCGGCTGATGCGCGACCTCAAGCACGCAGCAGGCGCGTGGGTCGACGAGCTTCCATCAGTTCTTTGGGGACTGAGGACTACTCCAAATCGGTCGACTGGGAGGACCCCGTTCTTTTTGGTCTATGGAGCCGAGGCGGTTCTACCAAGCGATCTGCTCCACAATGCACCGTGAGTCGAGCTCTACTTCGAAGCTGAAGCAGAACAAGCACAGCAGGATGCAGTCGACCTTCTGGAAGAAGAAAGGGAGATGGCCATGATCCGATCGACCATCTATCAGCAGGACTTGCGTCGATTCTACGCCAGAAATGTGAAGAGCCGAGCCTTCCAAGAAGGAGACTTGGTCCTCCGAGTGGACCAACAGAAGCCACACAAACTCGCCCCTACTTGGGAAGGCCCCTTCATTGTTACCAAAGTTCTCCACAACGGAGCATACCGTTTGTACAACGTCGATCGCCAGATTGACGAGCCACGAGCTTGGAATGCGGATCTACTCCGCCCCTTTTATACTTAAGTATTCACTCGGATGAGTTGTAATAAAAGTACTTTTGTAGTTTATTTATCAAAGACAAGAGTTTCATAATTTTCCCAGTGATTGTTATTACTTTTGTTTACATAAATCAATCCCCCAGTGGGTGGCTTAGCTGCGAATCCGTTTCGCCTAAGTTTGTAAAAAAAACTCCTACCGAGTGGTAAGCCAGCCTTCCACTCGGAGGTTTAGCCGCGAATCCCTTTCGCCTAAGTATAAACAAAATCCTACCGAGTGGTAAGCCAGCCTTCCACTCGGAGGCTTAGCTGCAGCCCAGTGCTCGCCTAAGTTTCTAAAAATCCTATCGAGTGGTAAGCCAGCCTTCCACTCGGAGGCTTAGCTGAAGCCCAGTGCTCGCCTAAGTTTCTAAAAATCCTACCGAGTGGTAAGCCAGCCTTCCACTCGGAGGCTTAGCTGCAGCCCAGTGCTCGCCTAAGTTTCTAAAAATCCTACCGAGTGGTAAGCCAGCCTTCCACTCGGAGGCTTAGCTGCAGCCCAGTGCTCGCCTAAGTTTTTGAAAATCCTACCGAGTGGTAAGCTAGCCTTCCACTCGGAGGCTTAGCTGCAGCCCAGTGCTCGCCTAAGTTTTTGAAAATCCTACCGAGTGGTAAGCCAGCCTTCCACTCGGGGGCTTAGCTGCAACCTAGTGTTCGCCTAAGTATAAAAGACAACGTGCGCTCCGCAAGGAGGACGAGGCGCAGGCCGACTCCTGCCTTCTCCTTCCGAGCTACGCCACAAATACAACATGTGCTCCGCAAGGAGGACGAGGCGCAGGTCGACTCCTACCTTCTCCTTCCGAGCTACGCCACAAATACAACATGCGCTCCGCAAGGAGGACGAGGCGCAGGTCGACTCCTGCCTTCTCCTTTCGAGCTACGCCACAAATACAACGTGCGCTCCGCAAAGAGGGCGAAGCGCAGGTCGACTGCTATCTTCCCCTTCGGAGATACACCTTGGAAATCCTACCGAGTGGAGAGCAAACCTCTCACTCGAGGGGCTTAGCTGCAGCCCAGCGCTTGCCTAAGTTTATAAAATCCTACCGAGTGGAGAGCAAACCTCCCACTCGGGGGCTTAGCTGCAGCCCAGTGCTCGCCTAAGTTTATAAAATCCTACCGAGTGGAGAGCAAACCTCCCACTCGGGGGCTTAGCTGCAGCCCAGTGCTCGCCTAAGTTTATAAGATTCTACCGAGTGGAGAGCAAACCTCCCACTCGGGGGCTTAGCTGCAGCCCAGTGCTCGCCTAAGTTTCTAAATCCTACCGAGTGGAGAGCAAACCTCCCACTCGGGGGCTTAGCTGCAGCCCAGTGCTCGCCTAAGTTTCTAAATCCTACCGAGTGGAGAGCAAACCTCCCACTCGGGGGCTTAGTTGCAGCCCAGTGCTCGCCTAAGTTTCTAAATCCTACCGGGTGGAGAGCAAACCTCCCACTCGGGGGCTTAGCTGCAGCCCAGTGCTCGCATAAGTTTCTAAAAATCCTACTGAGTGAAGAGCAAACTCCCACTCGGGGGCTTAGCTGCAGTCCAATGCTCGCCTAAGTTTCGAAAATCCTGTTGAGTGGAGAACAAATCTCCCACTCGGAGGCTTAGCTGCAGCCCAGCACTCGCCTAAACGTGATGAGTACAAGTCGATTGCAATTTGTGCTTCGTCCCTACCTGCAAAAGAGCATCACAGACACTAGTATATATTCCAACCCAAGGAGGATGGTTGTTCGAAAGCAGAAGCAAACATATTCAACGGCAAACCAAGTTCGGATAACGTCCTACGGATCCAGAAGCGCTCAGGCATCAAGCCTGTTAAGGTTTATCTATTACAAAAATCACTCGGCATTCCGAGGCAAATTCAAAGCATCAAGCATAGAAGTTTTTTACCCCTCCTGCAGAGGGCTGGAAGGTGCAACAAACTCGTCCAGGTCGATTCCGTCTGCGATCCGAGTGGCGGCGGCGATGAAGGTCTCCATGAAGGATCGGAAGACATGCTTCTTGGTATTGGCCACCTTGAGAGCTACCAGCTTGTCTTCTCGCACATCCTTGCAGTGGACACGGACAAGAGATAGAGCAACGTCGGCACCGCACCTGGCAGAAGACTTCTTCCATTCTTGCACTCGACTTGGAACTTCGTTCAGTCGAGTCATCAGGGACTCAAGGTCATTCTGAAGTGCTTCTCTTGGCCAGAGCGTCGTGTCGATACGTGACGTCGCAACCTTCAGCCTTGCAAGATAGTCAACAGCGGCAGCAACGCGAGACTCGAGTCTGAGCACGCTCATGGCAGTTTCATCCTTCACAGGAGAATTGATGGGATCCAGGCTCGTCTCCAGTCGACCAGTCTCCTCCTCAAAGTTCTGACAGAACTCTATAGACACAACCCCAAAGTTAAGGCAACAGTTTGGTGGCGAGGTTAAGATTAAAAAGCCTGACAGATACAAAGGGTTACCTTCAAGCATGAGGAACAGCTTCTTGGCGAGTCCTCCCAGATAAGCCTCCAAGTCATTCTTCTTTCCCACCAGTTCGCTAGCTTTGTCACTCAGGACCATCTTGTCATTCTTCAGTCGAGTGACCTCCTGGTTGGCCACGTCGAGAGCAGCTTTCAGATTAGTGTTTTCCTCTTCAAGTTTGCTGACGGAAGCCAACTTCTCTTCTGCAAGTTTTGTCTTGTCCGAAGCCGCTTTCTGCGCCTCGGCGAGGTCAAGGTCCTTCTTCTTCAGAGCATCCTTCAGTTTATCTGCAAAATCACAATAAGATCAGACCCGGGGACAGGCAAGAAACAAAGACAGTCGTCAAGATTCTCACCAAACATACCTTTTGCCTCCTCCTTCGCCTTCGTGAAGTTCTCCTGGACAAGCTTCAGATCAAGTTCGAGTTGGATATGCTTGTTCTCCAATTCAGTATAACGAGCTGCAAGCTCGCAAGATCTCTGCAAAAAACCAGTTGACAGATGGCAAAGATAGGTCACTTTCGAGTGAACTAAGAGAAAAATTGTAGTATTTCTAAGACTACGGCTGAATCTAAACATTCAACTGTAGTCTCGGGGACTACACCCAGTGGGTGCACTCAGCGTGCCCCCACTAGTTCTATCAGCAAGACTCAGAGTCGATCAGTCGACCAAAAAAAGAGTGTGTGTGTTCTTCAGACTATAGTCGACTGCCAGCAGTCGACCACAGTCTCGGGGACTACACCCAGTGGGTGCACTCAGCGTGCCCCCACCGGTTTATGATTCCATTCGACCAGATCGAGTGAAGACAGTAATGAGAAAAAAGAAAAACTCAAGACATAAAGACTATAGTCCACTGCCAGCAGTCGACCATAGCCTTGGGGACTACACCCAGTGGGTGCACTCAGCATGCCCCCACCAATCCAGATTCTCAATCGACACACCCAGCGGGCCCAGCGGGTGTACGACAGATACTAAGATTTTCAGAAAGACAAGTTTTCAGATAACATATCCTAACAGAACAGGCAGTGATCGACCAACCTGAACATTGCTCTGAAGGGCTGAACTGGTGTCATAAGCTGCTTGACTGGCGTCTCGGATCGCCTTCACTTTCTCCATCATAACCCCTGCCTGGCGTATGGCTTCTTTAGCAGCACTCGCTCGGTCTTCAGGGATGTGGTGGGGGGAGAAAAGTGAAGGCTGGCCAGCACTCGATGACGAAGGGCGTCAGCGGCACCGCAAAGGATACGGTAGGCTGAGTGACACTATCACCCTCCGCAACCAATGTCTCAGGTGCCGATACGACCTGAGCTGCCTTGCCAGTGGACGCTCTCCTATTCCTCCTCTGCCTCAGTGGTTCCTCGTCTTCATCATCATCAGGAAGATCAATGATGATATTAGATGGAGCTGCAGAAAAGAGTCGAAGTTAAAAACGAAGATTCCACCGACTGAAAACAAAACTTCAAAAGTCATACCAGGGTTGGAAGTGACGGCATCCTCCATTTCTTGATCATCAGGTCTGGCCGAGGTATCAGAAGTAGCAGCACTGCAGTTTCAGAAATCAGTCGACCAGCTAACGAATCGACCAAGAATAAATCCATGAGAAACAAAGAGGACACGAGTTATGTCATTACCCAGAAATAGTGGGAATCACCATCTTCATTTTCGGCAAAGACTTCGTCGGCCTCGACGGCACCACTCGAGATTGCTTCGGCGCTTTCTCGGTCGGCGCCGGGAAGGTCGTCCGAGGACGCTTGGTCGATTGCACAGCAGGTGCGGCCCCCTTGCCACGCTCGACCGCAGGGTCATGAGCAAGCTTGGACCTTCTTTCAGAACGGGGAGGCGCAACTTCCTCCTCCTCTTCCTCCTCCTCCTCCTCCTCATCGAAGCCAGCATCTTCATCACCCTCGTCACCATCCGATTCCCACTCCTCTTGACTTTCACCTCCACTTCCCTCCTCCTCCTCAGTCTGTGCTTGCGCCCCGTTGGGCATCGAATACAACTCAGTGGTAGCCTGAAAGACAAACAAACAAGACAAAAAGTCGATCGATTGATCTACAGCGAAACAGAATGGACGGAATATGATTACAGTCAGAAATAAGTGGTCATACCTTGTCTGCCTCATAAGATTGGTCGAGTGGCGGGATCCTCCTGGCCTCACGAGGGTTGTCCTTGTTCCCTGTGATGGCAGTCATCCACCTCTCCAGTGTGACATCGTTGACCTCCTCTGGGTGGACCCGGGTGGTGTCTTCAGTACTAGAGTACAACCACATCGGGTGGCCTCGGTACTGGAGTGGCTGGATGCGCCGTCGAAGGAAAACCTCCAGAAGATCCATGCCGGTCACACCATCGCGAATGAGTTGGACTACCCGCTCCATCAACATTTTAACCTGAGCCTTCTCCTCCAAAACTACTTTCAGAGAAGACAGCTTGTTCACTCGACTCATGGAGAAGGGAGGGAGCCCAGTCGACTGCCCTGGCGTCGACTGGTCTCGGCAGTAGAACCAGGTCGACTGCCACCCTCTAACTGACTCGGGAAGGGTCATAGCCGGAAAAGCACTCTTACTCCTCATCTGGACCCCGAGACCCCCGCACATCTGAATAACCTGGGTTCTCTCGTCATTCGGGTTAGCCTTTTTCACCGTCTGGGAGCGACAGGTGAAAATGTGTTTCAAGAGGCCCCAGTGCGGCCGGCAACCCAGGAAGTTTTCGCACAGAGAAACGAAAGCGGCGAGATAGGCAATGGAATTGGGTGTGAAGTGGTGGAGCTGAGCCCCGAAGAAGTTCATAACCCCCCTAAAGAAAAGATGCGGTGGCAAAGAAAATCCACGATCGACATGAGTCGCTAGGAGGACACACTCACCCTCCTGAGGCTGCGGCTGCCACTCCGTCCCCGGAAGCCTCGCTGCTCCATGATCGATCAGCCCCTCGTTGGCCAGGTCGTCGAGATCCTTCTAGGTGATGGTCGAGCGGATCCAATCCCCTTGGATCCAACCTTGTGGCAGGCGGGACCGCGACGAGGATCCACCCCGACTGGTCGCTCTCCCCTTCGCCTGCGCCGTCGCCTTCTTCGCCCGTTCCAAAGCCGACATCTTCTTCTTCACCATTGTCGCCGACGAGGCTGGTACGGAGCAACGACGCTGAACAGATAGCAAGGGCAGCGGATGAATCTGAAGACGGGAGAGGGGAAAATGAGGGAGCACTGTTCAAAAACCTCTGCCCGGTTCCTTATATGGAGTCGCTTCTGAGTGGCCGACTGGTGGACCCGGGCAATCCTGTCAAATCCCGAAACAGTCGCACGAGGGATACGTGGCGAAAAAGGCGGCACGGGGATCGAGGCATCTCTGTCTTATCCCATCCGAGTACCGCGGCCTTCTCCGCTTCGCGCGCTTCCCGAAATTCGGATCCCACTAAATCCGCTAACCGTAGAGAAACTTGTCAGACGGAAGATCTCCTGCGTTCCGTCGCTCGGAGATCTCGAAGTGTAGAAAGATCACTCGACCTATAACCAGAATGGATCAAGGCGATTGAAAAAGAAGTTGATACCGTCACCTACGGTCAGTTGATCCAGAACAAGACGTACTCATAGCATAGAAAGAGGAGTCGGAAGAATTCTCAACTCCTTCCTCACTCAAACCTCGATCCATTCGGGGGCTAATGATGAAGTCATGTACCTAGGGTAGGGTCATGAACCTGTTCCAGGTACCCTCCCCAAGGACATCTACAGAAGAAACCGTCTTCCAGTCGACCAAGGGAGATTCCACTCGACGGACTGGAAGACACTCGACGAACTTGAAGACACTCGACCATGAAGACTCACTCGACCACCAGGAGTTCAAGATCTACTCTGTATCCAAACGGTCTGTAATTAAGTAGTCTTTATGGTCATGATGACACTTTATGTAAGGCGTTACCAGTAACGCCATGCCTTAATGTACTTTAACCCTCCGCTACGTAGGCTGGCTGGGGTCTTGGCATCCTCTATATAAGCCACCCCCTCCACTGGCAGAAGGGTTCGCACCCCTGTAACTCTCACACATATAATCCAGTCGACCGCCTCTGGGCTCCGAGACGTAGGGCTGTTACTTCTTCCGAAAAGGGCCTGAACTCGTAAAACACTTGTGTGCACAACTACTCCATATCTAGGATCTTGTCTCTCCTTAGTACCCCCCTATATTACTGTCAGACTTAGAACCACGACACTAATGTCCTTCACCAAACTTGCGTCGACATTTATCTTGATGTATTTTGAAGGAGGTGGTTGCCAGGCCACCTGAGTTCCTAAGGTATTAGGAGCAGTTTTTAGTCCAGGAACGGGGCTTTTACCTTTATTCTTCCAATCCACCATTGGATAAGAATGGCAAGCAACAAAAGACGTCCAGTAACATTGAACGGTGCACAGTTCAATGTTGCTCTTACAGTTAGCGGAAAAGTAATTGTATATTTGTTAGATCAGGGTGTATGGGTTAAACAACACATGCACACGGTAATTATATTTGTTAGTATTAAATAACGAGGTAAGACTGGACACAAGCTGATCGTTCCAACATGAGCTCCTCAAGGATCTTAAAAAAACATGAACTTACTCAATAATTACAAGCAGAGGTAATCCCTTTTTCTTTGCGTTGCTCACTTCTCCTGAAAGGTACATATAGGTTTATTTCTTTTGGCATCGGATGGTGTATTTCTAGTGAGATCTAACTTTTTTTACAAAAAAAAAAAATGAAACTCCATGGGCACTAGCACCCAGGGTTTTATTGATATAGAAGAAGCATCCCTCATGAGAATTTCAGAAATTCGTCTCCGACGTGGATCGAACTCTGGTCGTTAGGTTTACAATCATGCGCCCCCAACCACTGGGCTATGCCCACGTCCTCAAAAAAATGAAACTCCATGGGCACTAGCACCCAGGGTTTTATTGATATAGAAGAAGCATCCCTCATGAGAATTCCAGAAATTCGTCCCCGACGTGGATCGAACTCTGGTCGTTAGGTTTACAATCATGCGCCCCCAACCACTGGTCTATGCCCACGTCCTCAAAAAAAAAAAGACTGAAATGAGACTGAAATGACCGCTCCACAAAAAAAAAGGAGACACTGACATGGCGTAAGGCAAAGTGGCAAATCAGTAATTTACAAAAGTTTCAAGGTCCCCCTCATATATTTGGCAGTGGATTGTGTATTTGTGTGGATGTTGAATCTTGTCCCTAGGGTACAGATCCAACAGACCACATCTTCTTGTATCACCGTATTATACCAGTGTTGGTATCACTTGATATGCGCTCATGGCATTGCCATGCCATGCCAAGATAGGATCGGCTGTTTCTCAAAAAAAAAAGGAGAGAGAGAGATAGGATCGAGTAGGATACGCCCAAACCGAACAGGAACAGCCGTGCCAATCGCGTGCTCGGAAAGATCCTCGGTGGTCTGTGGCTGGCGGGCGCGGACTCGGCTCCCCTGACGTACTGCAGGGCGCAGTTGGGTCACTGACAGGTGGGCCAGGGCCCACCTGTCAGTGACCCAACTGCGCCCTGCAGTACGTCAGAGGAGCCTCGTCCGGCGGGCGCAGGCGGCTCCATGCATGCATATGTGCGCAACGTGGCGGTGCACCACGGGCGACAGGAAAGAAGGATGTTGCTTCCAGGCGGCCAACCCGGGGACGGCACCGGACGCCGGACGGAGAGCGATTGCCCACCGGACGGACCACCATTTCTCAAAAAAAAATCTCACTCGTGCAGTGCATGGTTGCCGTCGGGATCATGGAGAAACTGCAGGGATCCAACTCCCAATTCCCAACTCCAAGTGGTGACTACTGCCTCCACTGGCTCCTGTCCCCGAAGTGGCAACATGCGTATTATTCTTATAGTTAGTTTTTTTTTCATGATAATACATGTCTCATTTATATCGTAAGGATCATGGTATAAGCCACGTACATATAGACTTGACAAAACTGAAAAGACAGCGGAACATTAGCCTTTTCTCACAGAAACACCAGTCAAGAAGTAAAATTACAAACAAGACTGAAAAATTCCCTGAGCTTGACACCAACGCCCGTCACATGCCTCTAGCACCACCATAGCAGCCACCAAAGGAGAATATGACGGATCACCTCCACACCCGAGCTCGACGCAGCTCCATCGCTGATATGCAGCTTTGCGGACCTTCAAGGTGGCTCGCCAATAAAGGCGAAGCCATTACCATTGAACGAATCAGACCAGGGCAATACCCCGGACACGCCATCGAACTCTAAATCTGGCACCCCTGCCCAACTAAAATGTTGGAGGAGGAAACCATACCTGCCTGCCATGAACCACGGACCCAGATCCACCATCTTACAGACGCCGTCGATGCAAACTACAATCTGCATCTGCTCCTGAACTACCTCCCAAGCTCCACACCGACGCTGGAGCAAACGCCGCCGCAACGGCGGAGCCCGAGGACACAGGTCCACTACGAGGATGTCGCCGGCGCCGCACCATCCTTGGTTGAACAGTCTGGTTTCTAAATCCACCCCAAAAACGTATCGCCTCGTTGGGGAAGGATTTAAAGATTTATTAGTCGGCGCCACCATCATCACTGCCGAAGTCATGATGATGAACAAGCCAAAATTCTAACAAACTAATGCCTAAAACAATTCACACGCATGGCTCCGGCGACCCCCCTCACCACCGATGACCGAGGTCGTCAGCGGAGGGGAGCCGCCGGAGGACATCGGCGGAGGAAGACGCCCTGACGGCAGGAGGCGAGATCGCCTTTCTTTCTTCTCTTGGAAGAAAGAAAGCGACCCCAACAAACGGAAGTAAAGTTTTTTTTTTGCTCCTACAGTTAGTATCACTTGTTTAAAAAGATAAAACTCATGGGCACTAGCACCCATAATTTATTGATATAGGAGGAGCATTCCTTGTGAGAAATCAGAAATTCATCTCCGACGTGGCTCGAACCCTGATTGGAGACGTCACTGTGCCCCCTTGCACTAGGCTACAGCCTAGTTCTCTAGTATCACTTGTTTGATTGTTTCGTTCCTGTATGCATGCATGTAGCGCTGTACCAACCTCAAATACAATTACGCATTCACGCATGTACAGGACCATTGACTCGATCGGCCAGAAACCAGTCACATCCTGCGTATCTCCGGCCACCGAGATGATTTGGACAGATGGAATCCACCCCCTGGATTTAGTTACCACGCATCTGATCTAATCGATTGATACAGCGAGAAAAATTAACCAGCGGCCAAAAGAGACCAGCAATCAGGCGTCGAGTATTCACTTCTCCTTGTGTCATTTCGTGGGCTTGGCCGGACGCTGAATTGTGCATATGTGACACCCGAAAGTCAAGAAAAAGAGTACTAGATGCCATGTTCGATTCGGACTTACTTCACGCGTCCAATCTTTTGTGTCCATTTTTGTACGATCCTGTGGCTTCATATACGTGATGAATTACATGAATGACCGTGGTTGTGTGTGTGTGTGTCCTACCGAAATCGTACCCAAAAAATCGGTTATGTAGCGGCTTCGATTTGCGTGTCGTATGCTTGGAGCGACACCACAAAGTCAGCAAGAAAGAAATGGGTCACCCCGGTTGAACGGTCGGGGGTTGGATGGATGACAAGCTCGATATGTGTGTCCAATCATTTCATTTTCTTTCTCGTTTTTCTGCTCCAGACTCTAGGATAACAAGTGTAGCGATGGCTACGCTGATATACACCTATCCATTTGGAACCGGCTAGGGATAAGTCAACTGAAAATTCAATTTGGTTCAGTCGAATCGCTTCAGTCGTCCGATGCAAAACTAGCGATCAGGATTCCTTTTTCAACCACCGACTCCCCGAGTTCTTTTTCTACTAACCGCCCCATGTACCACAGGCCGAATCGCCAACAACCACCGTCCGCGGCCGGCGGGGCTCCCGCGCTAGCCTGGTCGCTCCGTCCTCCCATCAACCGTCATCCACCATCGTGCTGCGGCCATCCCCGGCCATCCTTCTAACGCCGGTAATGACCAATTTTTTTAGGCCAACCTGCAACCTCCGCACATCCCTAAGATAGATAATGGGGTCGTCTGACACCCGAAGATTGATATCGGATTCATCTATCATCCTAAGATAGACCGAGAGGGCTTCTTTGGCAAGCTCCTTCCTTACCTTCGATCGTCCCTTCCCGCACGCGCGAAATTTGATTGACCCAGATTCTAAACTACTCACAAGTAGCTAAAGTGTACCTGTTTGGCACTCGTCGTGATCTTGTTTCATTCCCAGGTTTGCTATTATGTCTGAAAATTTTCAGCGTGTTTCGTTAAAATTTTGCAAAGCGTCGCTCCAAAGTGAAGAAAGGCCCCAGCGCCGTCAAGGAGGCCACATCAGGAACGAGATGGTGCCGATGACGACGTGATGGGCCGTGGTGTCGCAGGGGAAGGCGAGCAAAAGGCTTAACTTGTTTAAGGGGGTGGTTGCAGCGAACGGGGGTGCAAGGATAATTGTAACGTGAAGAACGTTGTTGTTATCGGGCTGGCCAAAGGCGGCGGAGGCACCGCAATGACTCGGGTAGAGCGGGATGGTGTGGCTCGTGCGGCGCCGCTAACGATCACGGATGGTGGGAGCCGGCTGTTCGGTAAACCTCGGAGGGGGATCAACGGGTCAACGCTGGAGGAGAAACAAGGAGACTGCGATCTATTGGATACAGATCGGACGGCGGGGGATAGTTTGATCGAACAAAATAAAACTCAGACGACTGTTAGGCAGTCGACACCTTTTTGTTCTTATACGCTCTGGCTGTTCGTTTTCCATCGAAGTGCCTCGGTCCATGTCCAAACAAAAAAGTGTCTCCGGTCAATGGATAGTGCAAATTCGATATTGCCGCCGCTCCACCAGCCACATGTCTGGATTGATCGAGTCGGTATCGTTGCATCTGTTCCACGCGCGGTCTGCAAGAATTGATCGATCAGTTGGACTACCACTGCACCTCCACGCGGTGCTAGATGCCATGGTCGTCGTGTCAGCCAACAGTAGGTGAACAGTGAGCGTTTGAGCGGCCAGGCCATGACATGACATGCCGTCGCGAAAGGTGAAAGTCGAAGTGCTATATCTGTCGTTGAAGGAGTATCTGCTGACGGCCGGCCGGCTACTCGGGCGTATGGCTCGTGCCTGCCAGTTGGGGCGCCCGGCAACCCCCGTCGTTTGCCTCTCGCCGGTCGCCCGCAGATTGGTCGTCCTGCGCGCGCGTCTGCATGCGGTCGATCGTCGAACAATTTGTGCATGTCTGCCGCATCCGAGGTAGGCACCGAGCAGTTGGAGTCGGTGGAATGGAGTATCTTCACAAGTGGACAGCCACCTGCCTCAGGTTCGGAGTGGAATACATGGGTGCGCACGCATCTCGAAACGGAATCATACGTATATAACACTCTCAAGTCTCAGTGGATGCCTTTTTTATTATTATGGGAAAGTCTCAACGGATGTGCTTGGATATCTTTTCTATAAGTGAAAGAATCAATTCAACTTATTAGGCTGTCGGGCGAGGAATACAGGTCCAGGTTAGTAGTAGTTTGTTAGGCCCAGATGAATGAAAGAGCTTTTATTCAGAACCAAACCAGTTTGTGTTAAGCCAGCTGCGCCATCCTGTTTGACTGGATGCTACCTCCAGACTCCAAGCAGGGAGCGACTCCCATTCCCATGGTTGCAATGCATGGCATGTGGAAACTGCAGTGATCAACTATTCAGCCCCGAGTGGTGGCTGCGTCTGAGGTGGGTGCTGCCTCCACATGCTCTTGTCTCCGCAGTGGCAACCGAACTGAAATACTCATTCCTCTTCTTACACTTGTTTCTCACGGCGGCCAAATTCACTGTTTTAACCCTTTTGCCAACTTTTAGCCGCATTTGACCCTTCTCCGGAAATTTTTTCGGATCTGACTCTTTTCCTACCACCATCCGAGCTAGCGGTAGGTTAAAATGTCCTACCGCCGTAGCCTGTGGCGGTAGGGACCTGGTCAACATCGACGGCGCCGTCTACCTGCTGACGTGGATAAGTGCCTACCGGCACAGGCACAGTCCGTGGCGATAGGGTGTCGCTCCCTACCGCCGGATCGGGTGGCGGTAGGTGTCGAACAGGCAATTCCGTGCTTTGTGGCTGCGGGCGGGCCCCATCCCACCCACCAGCCCGTTCTTCCTCCTCTCCTCGTCTCGAACAGAGCCGAGCGGTGGCTCTCTGCTGCTCCCGATCCCCTCCCTCGATCTTCCTCTTCCCTCCACCATTTTTGCGGATCTTTGGGGCAAATCGAAGAGGCCCGTAAGCTCCTCCAATCCCTCCAATCTCTTTTCGCAATGCTTTTTTATTTTTGAAGCTATTTTTGGCACTAGGTGCAACCTAGGTTTTGATGTTGATTTTTTTAATGATGTTTTAGTTGTTTAGTAGTATATGATTTAGTAGTAGGCTTATGTAAGGATGTGTGGGTGAAAGCATTGCAAGATATGTGAGGATATGTTGGTGAATGCATATATGTTTGTCCATTTTTTTTGTTATGTAGATATGAATTGTATGAGAAATTTTTCTGTATGGTGAATGCAAGATTGTGAGGATGAAGGCATTGCAAATTCGTAGATGGTTAATATATTGCAAAATTGTGAGGATGATTTTCTTGCAAAATTGGTAGGTGGTTAATGCATAGTGTGAAAATTTGTGTATTTCATATAGTTGCAAATGTTGTGACCGAGAATGCATATAAATAGTATGGTATTTTCATATTTTGCAGTTTATAATTGAAGATGTATGGTTATAGTTTTATTTATTCATATGTATAGACGATGTTGTCTAATAAGTGAAAAAATTATATATATGTTAGGATGGCCGAGGATGAGGACAATGGGCGTTTGTATACGGGGCTTGACCTTGCTTTTGACAAGGATCATCGTGCCCGTGCTATCAGGCGTGGAGAGGTAACAATTTTGACAGACTTTCTTTTGACATGTTCATGCTTTTGTTTTTTTAATGAAGGAAGTTTCTGACATATTTCTTTATTTTTTACAGACACTTGCTGTGGTGCGATTTAGGAGCCACACGTCGGCAAACCCGATGGTATATGACGTGCGCTATGAGCCGTACTTTGAGCGTGTCGGGCTCCTATCCTTTGTTCTTCAGTTCAAGCGCGTGCCGCCGTCGATGTACCATTCAGCTCTCACCGCCCTCGTTGATCATTGGCGGCCGGAGAAGCAGAGCTTTCATCTCCCTTGTGACGAGCTGACGATGACGTTGGAGGACTTGGCCATGATCACCGGGCTTCCCATTGACGGCAAGGCTCTCACCGGACTAGTGGACAGCAAGAACTGGCATGCGAGGGTTACCGCTCTCATCGGTGACTTCTGGACCTCTCTTAGTGAGCAGGGAAGGACTGACAACAGGACAAACGGCGTCCCATTCCCTTGGCTCCAGCAGCATAGGTCAGGATGCCCTGCAGATGCCAATGAGGAGATTGTGGAGCAGTATGCTCGAGCGTACGTGTGGCACCTCCTATCACAGGTGGTCTTTGGAGACTGCTCTGGAGACGTAGCTCCTTGGATGTTTCTTGACTTCTTGGCCGACTGGGACGAGAAGTATAGCTGGGGGTATGCTGGGCTCGCCTACTTATATCGTCAGGTAACAAGTTATGCAAATATCCATTAAGCATGGTAGTATGTTTTCATGAATTCCTACAAAGAGCACTCCTCCAACTCTTATGAATGTCATTTTAGGATCATACAAGACATCCAATCCAGAATTCTATGCTAGTACATTTTACTAGATGAACTTTTATTAAAAAAATTAGGAGGATGTAAACAAGCACTAGTCCTAGCTATAGTCCAAGTGTGTGAAAAACATAATTGTACTACATATTCTTCTTTTTTTGCGAATAGAATTGTACAAGAAGAAAGAAATCATACTTTGATTGTTGGTTTGCAGCTCGACGTCACATGTAGGAAAACCACCAAGAAGCCATGCATGGGCGGATGTATTTGGCGCCTCTTGGTCTGGATGTGGGACCCGGTTGGGCGTCCTGAAAAGCATCCTTCACCGCACGTGTGGGTAGGCCTTGATGAAGAAGATGATGTTTTTCGACTGCCCACCGTGGCATTCTCTTGGGACAGGGTTAGAATTTTTTGAAGCAAGAACAAGTCTTTGTACAAGAACTTTATCAACGAGATGGACAACCTCACATATCGTCAGGTATACCAATTCAATATTTTCTCTAAGCTTTCATCAAATGTATTGGACAAACTAATAACTCTTTCACAGGTTAACTGGAGGCCTTACGAGGCAAATAGGGGTTTCACATTGAACCAGATGTGCACTAGGGACTCTCATCTTTGGCGGATCAGGTGCCATCTCATATGCATTTATGCTGTCGAGTGGCATCTACCACATCGAGTGGCCTTGCAATTTGGTATAAGGCAACGCACCCCACCGAAGCCAGCAAGCACGGGTGGACTTGAGCTTCACAAGTGAGTTATCTAACCGAGGCTATGTTAACCAACAATACAAGCTTTAAAATTGTTTCTTATGCTTTGTTGTTGTCATTCTTTGCAGTCAGAACCGAAAGAATAACCAGATTGTGCTTGAGTGGGGACAACGCCATGCTAGGTATGTCGAGATGTGGATGCAGAGGCTCGGTTCTAGAGAGACTGATATGACTTTGACAGACATGAGGGATTACAAAGAAACTCATCTAAAGTGGTATGACAATGGGAGGCGATTTCGGGTGCGTTTGGGCCACGATGGACCGACGCAGATCTCGCAAATCATGATGCAAACAATGAATCAGATGATGAGTATGACGCCATAGTGAGAAGTACACAAGGTTCTCATAGAGAGTATGTGCCCTTGACTGATAGAGTGGTAAGTCTTGTGAACCTATTTGTAGAGTGGATTCATATTATCTTGATTGTGCAAACTTTTGAGCTTACGTTGAATTTTCAGACTTTTGAGCTCAATAGAAGTATCATCGAAGGCTCGAATGCACTAATCCATAACCTCGGGACTCCAGAGGCGGATGCTACCTTGAGGGAAACGGTGAAAGTAAGCACTCGAAGTCCTTATCGTCTTTTTATTTCACAAGTCTTTTTAGTTCACAAGTCCTTACTCTGTTGCATTAAAAATGCTTGTCTCTTTGTTGTTGTTGTTGTTGTTGTTGCTGCTGCAGTGTTTCATGAAACGTTGCCAGAAGCTAGTCACCATACTTGGATGCGCAAGCCTGGTTGCCGTAGATGTGCATGCTCCGAGCACATCGATGGTGCAGTCAAGTGGAGCCGCTGCTTCTTCTAGCCACGCCGATGCTAATACTAGCCACGCCAGTGCTTCTTCTAGCCACGCCGGTGGTGGCAGCGACTCCGGTGAATCTGATGAGGAAGTGGAGGTGGACTTGCAGGACGAAGAAGCCCCGGAAGAGATGAACATGTCACAAATGATGGATGCACCACCGGCCTCCCAAACAAAAAGGGTTTCTCACCCTCATGAAGATCCACTCAGCCCATCACCATTCCAAAAGCCGCTTCCTCGTCGCCGCAAGAAGATCGTGAATGAGGGGTGCTCTAAGAGAGGAAGAAAGGGATCATGAACTAGTGTTTGGGCATGTTAAACTAGTGTTTGGCCATGTTGAACTATCATGAGCTTTTAGTTTGCTTTGGACTTGAGGACTTATATTTCAAGTGTTATGTTGGACTTGAGGACTTATACTCCAAGTGTTATGTTGGACTTATTTTCTACTATTTGTGCTCTATTCATTACATATTATGAACTTCTATATTATGCTATGAAAACTGGTGCATATATGTTGTTGTTTGCTCTGAAAAACTGTGAAAACTGATGTTTAAAGGTCTGTTCTGCTGCAGGGGTGAGGGCATGATCGTACTGCCATAGTCTTTGGCGGTAGGGTACGCAGTCCTACCGCCGGAGACTATGGCGGTAGGGTCGTGCCCTCACCCCAATCACTAGAAAAGGATAAGGTACCCTCCACCCCCTTAAACACCCACCCATTCTGCATCTTTCTTCCCCGAGCTGGTCTTCTCTTTTCCACCTCCCTCCCCATTGAAGCCCTCCCAAATCCATCTTCATTCTTTGAGATTTGATCGGTGGATCCAGACTATTTTCATCTTTGAGGGTATCTCTATCACCCCTCTCACTTTTGTTGGTTGGAATCATCTCATTTGGTTGCATTATTCACTTTGTTGCAAACCCTAGCTTTAGTCATTTTGTATTAAATCAACCAAGTTGATTTGTAAGGTTATATATGTGCTTACTATAGTGCCAAGTTAGTGAATCTGACACTTCATAGTAGAAACATATGTTGTGGTTAGGGTTAGTGCTTAGGGTTATGCTTATAACTTAAGTTTTAGTCATTTTGTGTTAAATCAACTATCAAGTTGATTTGTAAGGTTATATATGTGCTTACTATAGTGCCAAGTTAGTGGATCTGACACTTCATAGTAAATTGTAGGGTTGTGGTTAGGGTTAGTGCTTAGGGTTATGCTTATGACTTAAGTTGACGATAATAATGATGCCTTTGGGTTTTTGGTGTGAGATGACCAAATATGGGGTGGGGCTGTGCTAGGGTTAGTGGTTAAGGTTATGCTTACGATGACCGTTATAGTTACCCCTCGACTTGTAGGATGGGACCGATCATCTTCATTGAGCCTTCCGCGGAGGCGGCGGAGAAGCGTGAATGCGAAGTCATTGAGGAGAAGATGAAGCTGTGGGTCGAAGCCGTCGATGAGGTGAATGCAGCTTGTAGAGACTATTCAAAGTACTATGTGACGGAGTGCGACGATGACAAAGATGAGTTCTATGAAGCTAAACAAAAAACATAATCAAGCTCAAGAAGCAAGAGAAATTTCATAGACGTGCTCTTGCAAGGCAAATTGCATTGTGCGGTACAAGGGATGAAGTGCATGAGATTGACTTGAAAATCCTGGCCAGATCATTGACTGGTGAAAGGATCGATATAGTTGACTAGAGGGGGGTGAATAGGCAACTAACAATTTTTAGCTTTTCTTTACCAAATTAAAGTTTGCATCAAAGTAGGTTGTCTAGATATGCGACTAGGTGAGCAACCTATATGATGCAACAACAACAAGCAAGCAAGTAAACAAGGAAAGTAACACAACTAAACTTGCACAAGTAAAGGCACGAGATAACCAAGAGTGGAGCCGGTGAAGACGAGGATGTGTTACTGAAGTTCCTTCCTTTTGAGGGGAAGTACGTCCCCGTTAGAGCGGTGTGGAGGCGCAATGCTCCCCAAGAAGCCACTAGGGCCACCGTATTCTCCTCACGCCCTCACATAATGCGAGATGCCGTGATTCCACTATTGGTGCCCTTGAAGGCGGCAACCGAACCTTTACAAACAAGGCTGGGGCAATCTCCACAACTTAATTGGAGGCTCCCAACGACACCACAAAGCTTCACCACAATGGACTATGGCTCCGCGGTGACCTCAACCATCTAGGGTGCTCAAACACCCCAGAGTAACAAGATCCGCTAGGGATTAGTGGGGGGAATCAAATTTCTCTTGGTGGAAGTGTAGATCTGGGCCTTCTCACCCAATCCTGAGCAAATCAACAAGTTTGATTGGCTAGGGAGGGAGATCGGGTGAAAATGGAGCTTGGAGCAACAATGGAGCTTAGGGTTGGAAGAGGTAGTCAACTAGAGGAAGAAGACACCCCTTATATAGTGGAGGGACAAATCCAACCATTATCCACTTAACCAACCCGTGACTTGCGGTACTACCGCTCCTGACCAGCGGTACTACCGCAAGGGCTTACGGTACTACTGGTCCGGACCAGCGTACTACCGCAAGGGCTCATGGTACCACCGCAAGGGCCGCGGTACTACCGCAGCTACGGCAGGCGCTAGTCCAGGCCAGAGCCGCAAGGGCTGAGAGCGGTACTTCCGCCAGTGCGGTACTACTGCTCCCCTTTGCGGTACTATGGCAAGGCTGGAGTGGACTAGTCCTAGGAAGGGTGCGGATGAATAAAAAACATCCGTGCCTACTTCCGCTGAAAAAACAGATGGTGCAAAAATCCGACACGGTACTACCGCGCCAGGCGAGCGGTACTACCGCGCGGGGAGCGGATGTAAAAAATTACATCCGCCCCTACTTCCGCTCGTGTTGCGGAACTAGGTCCGAGGCCATGGTACTACCGCTCCTTAAGAGCGGTACTATCGTGGGCACCTATGGTACTACCGCAACGGCGTGTGGTACTACCGTGGGTGCCTGCGGTACTACCGCTCCTAAGAGCAGTACTACCGCATGCCTCAGAACAGCAACACTAGGAATCCTTCTTTTTGCAAAATATGAAGATAACGGAAGGTGCTCCAAAGTGCAAAGGGAAAGGTGGGAAAAGGAAGAAAATGTGTACGTGATGATTCCACCCGAACCTTTCCACCGCGGACCCCCTCTTAATAGTATGGCTATCCTACGACTCAAACCACCGAAAAGAACCATAGAAAAACGCCGTCTTTAATAGTCTTCGAGGGGCACCAAACCGTCTTGTGCCTAGTGACGAATAGTCTGAGATACTCAAGGCACATGATTAGTCCGCAAAAGCATTGTCATCAATCACCAAAACACCTTAGGGATAAATATGCCCTTACAATCTCCCCCTTTTTGGTGGTCTGATTGCAATACGGGATTTGCACAAAGGGAAACAATATAGAACATATCCAAACCCCACAACTCCAAAATATAGACGAGCTCCCCCTAGATGCGTGCTCTCTAGATAAGTGCTTTGGACTGCACGACACATATACTAGGATGAACACTCCCCCTATATTTTGTAAACAAAGCATATAGGCAACAATAAGGCTAACACTAGACAAGATGATAAACATGATCATAACACAAATAGCACAATATAACATAAGCTTAAGTAGGGTACGATAGGGTGCATATGTCTTACACCATATGATAGACCAAGTCTCATGAGCAAACTAAACCAAAGCAAGCAAGGTTCAATGGAACAAACGCGAGCAAAGCAAAACACAAGCACAACACAAGACTCGCAAATCCCTACTCTCTCTCCCCCTTTGGCATCGAGACGCCAAAAAGGCAGAGAGGACACCTAAAACACAAGTGGTGGCTCAAGCGGAGTAGTCAAACGCACGCTCCTCGTCAGACTCGGCAGTGGGAACGGTCTCCTCGTTGTCCTCCTCAGAATCCGTCCACACGAGGCCTTGCTTGGCCATCCAGTCAGCCTCAGGAGTGATGTGCTTCTCAGAACCGCTTGACACCTCCTCGCCAAGCTTCCTCAAGATCCTCTTGTCGCGACGGTGACTCTCCTTGGAAGCAACGTGAGCCTGATATTGCCCCTGAGCTTGCATACAGAACAGAGCCTTCATCTTGTTCTTCAGCCTCTTAGCCCGAGATGGCTCAAAGGTGGGAGGGATGAAACCCTCAGAGCTGACCTTGTCCTCTGCCTCCTCCTCATCCTCATGTGCATCCACATCCATGGCAGCCGTGGCCTCAGCACGAGAAGTGGTGTTAGCCCACTGAGTCTTGACACAAAGCTTGATGGACTCGTGTCGAATCCAACCAGGGGCCTCAAACTCCTCCTGAGGGAACTCCTTCTCCCAAGTTGCCGAGATCAACTGAAATAGATAAGGTCCATAGATGGGGACCATGCGGTTGAATACCGCAAACTGAAGCTCACACCACATGATATGTGAGACATCAAGTGGTGGCGACTGAGAGTTGCGCGCTTCCTCACACAGAAGTAGCATGTCCACCAGATAAGCATGTACCTTGTCCTTGTCACCAATGCGAGGAAAGAGAGAGTTGCGAAAGATATGGTACATGATGTCAAGGAAGGAGTTGAGCACCCAAGATGACTTGCCATTGGAGAGCTTCTTCTCAACATAGAAGGGCTGAAGCTTGTTCTTGTTGGCTGACTCGGGATTGCCATGAGCACGAGCGCCTTGGGGTGTGGCTAGCCCCTCATCCTGAACACCAAGCAAAGTCATGAACTCCTTCCAAGTAGCAGACAGCTTCTGACCATTGGTCATCCAAGTCATAGTATGTTCCTCATCAGGATGAAAGTACACCGAAGCAAAGAAGTGAGCCACAATCTCAGGATCATAATCTTTGTGGAAAGAGATGATATGCTCAATGCCAAATTGCTCCACAAGATCCAGAGCCTCGCCAAAGTAGTATCGGTGCTTTGCTTCCCTTAGATGATGCATGTCGATCCAGTGCACGTCCACATAGATGTTCCGCTTGGCCTTGATCACATCTAGATAAATGAGATTCTGCTGCTTGGTCCAGAACATATCATTCCCTCGGGAGTTGGCACGAGGTTGCACATAGGGGTTGATCCTCCTTTGAGAGATGTACTCAGCGAGTGGTATCTCATCCATACCCATGGTGGGTTCCTTGTCCTTGGAGGCGGTGGACTTGGTCCTGCGTTGGGGGGCACGGGAGCCCTCTGGAGCTTCATCTTGATTGCGCAGATGCTTGGAGCCCGTGTCACGGCTTGGATTGGAACGGCGAGCAGAGGTATCAGAGCCACCACCTAAGACACAAAGCACAAGAACACACACAAAAAGCGAGAAGGATCAATGCAAAGAACACAACAAAGTTGTGAAACAAGTAGAACGATCATTTGATAATTGTCACATGAGAGATTTGACAACACGGTAGCACTGCTTGTGAGCGCGGTACTAAAAAATTAGTGCCGCTCTAAGTCACGGTAGTACCCTACGGGCGGTAGTACCGCGCTGGAGATGCGGTAGTACCACTCCGGCGGTAGTACCGCACGGGAGGTGCGGTAGTACTGCATGGAGTCAGATCCGACACTGCCACTAGATCTGAGTACTACCGCACCAACAAAGCGGTACTACGGTCGATCAAATCTACCATGGGGCAACAAATCAAGTACTATCTCTATGCATTACTACTCTCCTACATCCTACTCTTGCATAGACTTAGCCTAAAATCTCAAGAACCGCATGCATCTCCCCAAAAACCTAGAAGCACAAGAACAAGCCAACAAGAGAGGGATTTGGGGAGAAACCTTGGTCCATGGCAAGAGGGTGTGGTAGGGAACGATCCCACCAGTCAGAATCCGAGGAGAGCGGCTGGGGACGGAGATCCGGGGAGGGCCTCCGGCGCCGTCCATGGGCAGGAGAGAGAGAGGCAGCGTGGGGGAAGAAAGAGTGAATGGGTATGGGGAGTGGGAACTCCCCCTGCCCGCTCTTAACCCCCGCGTGCTCGCTACTCCATGGTAGTACCGCGCGTCCTCGCGGTAGTACCGCCCGGGCGGAAGTACTGCTCCACCAGCGACAGTAAAAAATTACTGTCGTGCTGGTTGTGGTAGTACCGTGTCCTTGTGGTAGTACCGCGGCATGCCACGGTAGTACCGTGAACCCAAGACAATGCAGTTTCAACCAAAGAAAGACAAAGCTTTGCACGGAACCTTCAAGCGAACGAACACACCAACGAGCTGACGAACGAGGCACCACAAGCACAGGCTAGACACAAAGAGAGAAAAACAAGCGACAACAAGAACCACAAAACGAGAACTGGCCTCTCCAAGGAGAGGGCGGTGGCCGGAGCCACCTATGTTTGAGTCAATTGGTATGGCACCGCGAAGAATTATCCTTGGGCACATGACCAAAACTCGTCTTTGAAGCACAAGTACCATCAAAAATGGCGAATGTGAAAGAGTTGATCAATTTATGCATAATGGGGGGAGGGAGAGTTCATTGATAGAACAACACTCCCCCTATGTCCATGCCTACACCTAAACTAGACAACAAGTTGAGAGTGGTAGGGTGTGCAAGGGTTCAAGTCACATTGCTCGAATCAATGATATTTAGCTCATTCCTTAACTCGCGAAATCTTGATTCATCCAAGGGATTCGTGAAAATATCTGCAAGGTTATCATGAGTGTTGACATAGTTGAGCTCGATATCCCCTCGCCTAATATGATCCCGGATGAAGTGATACTGAATCTCAATATGCTTCGTCTTGAAGTGTTGCACCGGGTTGAGTGAAATCTTGATGGCACTTTCATTATCACACCAAAGAGGCACTTTGTCACAAATGACACCGTAATCCTTTAAAGTTTGCCTCATCCATAAGAGTTGTACAACAACTACCGGCCGCCACATACTCCACTTCGGTGGACGAGAGAGACACACAACTTTGTTTCTTGGAAGACCAACTAACCAAAGAGCAACCAAGAAATTGGCACCCTTCAGAAGTGGACTTCCTATCCACTTTGTCTCCCGCCCAATCGGAATCCAAATATCCCTCAAGTTTGAAGTTTGCTCCTCTTGGGTACCATAAGCCAAAGTTTGGGGTATGAGCCAAATATCGAAAGATTTGCTTGACCGCCACCAAGTGACTTTCCTTTGGTGCAGCTTGAAAGCATGCACAAATTCCCACACTTAACATGATATCCGGTCTAGATGCACAAAGGTAAAGCAGGAGACAACCATGGAGAGAAATACCTTTTGATCCACCGCTTTACTATTTGGATCAATGTCAAGTTGGCACTTGGTGGGAATTGGGGTGGAGGCCGGCTTGACATCACTTAGCTTGAATCTCTTTAGCATGTCTTGAGTGTATTTGGCTTGGTTGATGAAGGCTCCTTCTCTTCTTTGCTTGATTTCGAACCCGAGGAAGAACTTCAACTCTCCCATCATAGACATCTTGAACTTTGAGGTCATGAGTGCGGCAGATTCTTCATTGAAAGCTTTGTTAGGGGAACCAAAAATAATATCATCAACATATAGTTGGCACACAAACAACTCCCCTTTGACCTTCTTAGTAAAAAGAGTGGGGTCGATTTTCCTGATTTCGAACTCACGATCTTGTAACAACTCTGTAAGATGCTCATACCACGCACGTGGGGCTTGTTTAAGGCCATAGAGCGCCTTATGGAGTTGGTACACATGATCAAGGAAGTAGGGATCTTCGAACCCGGGAGGTTGTTTGACATACACCAACTCATTAATGTGACCATTAAGAAAAGCACTCTTCACATCCATTTGTTGCAACGTGAAATTATGATGAGAAGCATAAGCAATCAACAAACTAATAGATTCAAGGCAAGCAACGGGGGCAAAGGTTTCACCGTAGTCGATACCCTCGACTTGGGAATAGCCTTGTGCCACCAAGCGTGCCTTGTTACGAACAATAATCCCATGAGCATCTTGCCTGTTCTTGAATATCCACTTGGTGCCTATGACATTATGATTCCTGGTTGGCCTTGGCACTAATTTCCACACTTGGTTGTGCTCAAAGTTGTTGAGTTCTTCATGCATGGCATTGAGCCAATCCGGGTCCTCGAGCGCCTCATAAACCTTTTGGGGTTCGACACAAGAAACAAATCATGATGTTCACAATAGTTTGCTAATTGTCTACGAGTGCTTACCCCCTTTCTTAGGCTTCCCACCACATTCTCCATAAGATGACCTTTGGTGGTGAGCTTGGAGGCGATCTTCGCGGCACGATGCTCTAAATCCTCCTCTGATGTGAAGAGAGGAGGTGTAACTTGATCATCTTGAGCTTGCCCTTGATCTTGAACTTGCTCGAAGGGAAGAGCTTGACCTTGGGCATCATTCGGTTGTTCACCATCATATTGAGGTTGATCTTGCCCTTGATCTTGCTCATGAGGTTGAGGGCCTTCACTTTGTTCTTCGAAAGCATGTGGGTCTTGGGTTGGTGATGGCTCCACTTGAGTGGAGCATTGTCCTTCTCCTTCGGCCACAAGGGGTTTCTCAATGGGTAGGATATGACCAACACCCATTCTTCTTATGGCTTGGGGAGGAATTTCATCACCTACATCACAAGTACCACTTTGCTCCACTTGGGAGCCGTTATTCTCATCAAACTCCACGTTACACGTCTCCTCAATGAATCCGGTGGACTTGCTGAGGACACGTAAGCATGAGAGTTTGTAGCATAACCAACAAATATGCCCTCATAAGCTCTAGCCTCAAATTTAGACAAACGAACACCTTTCTTGAGAATGAAACACTTACACCCGAACACCCAGAAGTACTTGAGGTTGGGCTTGTTACCGGTAAGAATTTCATAGGGAGTCTTGTCCAAGCCTTTGTGGAGGTAGAGCCGATTTGATGCATGACATGTTGTGTTGATGGCTTCAGCCCAAAAGTTATAAGGAGACTTGAACTCCGCCATCATGGTCCTTGCCGCATCCATCAATGTCCGGTTCTTACTCTCAGGTACACTATTTTGTTGAGGGGTGTAAGGTGCGACATACTGATGCTTGATCCCCTCATCACTGAGAAACTCATCCAAGGTGTAGTTCTTGAACTCGGTGCCGTTGTCACTCCTTATGATCAAGATCTTTGCATCATGTTGCCGTTGAGCTTCATTTGCAAAGTCGATGATGGTTTGTTGAGTCTCGCTCTTCCTCTTGAAGAAATATACCCAAGTATATCTTGAATAGTCATCCACGATCACCAAGCAATACTTCCTACCCCCAAGACTATCAAATGAAGGAGGCCCAAAGAGATCCATGTGAAGGAGCTCCAAGGGTCTCTTCGAGTAGATGATAGTCGAGGGAGGGTGAGTCGTCTCATGAAGCTTTCCCTCGATACAAGCACTGCAAGCACGATCTTTGGCAAAGCTAACATTCGTTAGTCCCCGGACATGGTCCCCCTTGAGAAGGCTTTGCAAAGATCTCATATTGACGTGGGCTAAAAGGCGATGCCAAAGCCATCCCACATCAACTTTAGCCATTAGGCATGTCGCGATCTTAGTGGGTCGCTTCGAGAAGTTAATCACATAAAGACCGTTCTCGACATGCCCAACAAAGGCTACTTTAAGAGTCTTGCTCCACAAGAGGGCCACGGTATCAACATCAAAGAAAGTATCAAAGCCCATGAGTGCAAGTTGACAAACGGAAATAATATTGTACGCAAGGGACTCAACAAGCATGACTTTCTCGATCGTGAGATCATGAGAAATGACAACCTTGCCAAGCCCCAATGGCCAATACCTTAGAGGACGATGCATCACCCCACTCGACGTTGGTGGGCATAGATGGAATCCTTTGCACATCCACCACCAACTCCTTGCTTCCAGTCCTATGATTTGTTGCTCCACTATCGAGAAACCATGATCCTCCACCGGAAGCAAACACCTACACGAAATCAATTCTTGGTTTTAGGTACCCATTGAGTAATGGGTCCTTTGATGTTAGTAACAAGGGTCTTGGGAACCCAAATAGACCATTCAATGACCTCATAAGGGGAACCAACAAATTTAGCATAAACATGTCCATCACTAGCATGGCATAACACATAAGAAGGGTTAAAGTCGCCGACTTTGTTGGAAGGGGTGGCATTGCCCTTCTTGACATCACCACCCTTCACATTGTTCTTCTTCTCCTTAGTAGCACTCTCTCCCTCCTTCACAAATGTTTGCATGAGAGGAGGAGGTTGTTTGGTCTTGTCATTCTTCTTCTTGTTCTTGGACTTGGGTGCGAACCCAACTCCCTCCTTGGCCACAACTTCCTTTTGATTGCTCAAAAGGTCATTGAGGTTTTTCTCACCTTGAATGCATGTCACAAGGCCTTTCTTCAATTGCTCTTTCAACTGGGCATTCTCCTCCACAAGATGCACATGCTCACAACACGGGTTAGTAGCATTTGCGTTATCAATTAAGACCATATGAGGAAAAGTGGCTTTCTCCTTGGTTAGCTTCACTTGGAGTTGAACATGAGACTCCTTGAGGCTAGCATGAGCACCCTTCAAGGCCTTGTGAGCCTTTTCAATTAAATCAAACTCCTCCTTGAGTCTAGCAAGGTCAACCCCAAGTTTAGCCTTCTCGGAGTTTACCACACGAGAGACAACAAGAGCATGATCAAGATTTTTCTTTACTTTAGCATGGTCATCGTTGTGTGACTCCTCAAGAGTCAAACGATGCCCACACTCTTCCTCAAGAGCATTAGAGAGACTCGATATCTCATCGGCATAGTCACGACTATGACCTTCCATCTTAGAGATGGTTTCTTCATGAGCCTCGATCATGTCATTGGCTTCACCAAGTTGTTCCAAGAGAGCAACAAAGTGCTTCTTGGATTTGCCCATGAGTTTACTCATAAAAGACTCAAATTCATTCACCTCTTCATTAGACCCCTCATTCACATCAATGCAATCCATCAAGGAAGGATTAGTAATGATGGCGGTTTTGATGTTGGGGGTTACCTTGTTAGTGGCTTTAGCCATGAGGCACTTGGCAGTGATGTTCTCGTTGGGTGAATCGAAGAGAGACACCCGGGGAGTTGTGGCAATGGCAACGGAGGCCATGGCCATTGCTTCTCCATATTCATCATCATCGTCATCCTCATGGTATTCTTCTTGAACCACTAACCCTCGAGTAGTAGTCTTTTTGGTGAAGTTGTTCTTGTTGGGGAAGTACTTGGCTTTGTCTTTTCGAATGAGCTTGCCACCATTGTCTTCCCGCTTCTCGTAAGGACAATCCACAATAAAGTGACTCACATTGCCACAATTGTAACAAGTTCTCACTCGTTGCTTGCCCTTGAACCCACTTTAATTGTTCTAGTTGAAATTGGGCCTTGTGTTCTTCTTGCTCCAAAATTGCCTTGAAGCAAGAGCCATGTGCTCATGATAATCATATTTTGTATCCTCGGGATTGCCCTCCTCATCTTCCTCTTCTTCCGCAATGACCTTGGCCTTCAAGGCAAGATTGGACTTCTTTGTTCTTTGAGGACGGAGCACCATGTTGTCGGCGGTCTTATCCAAGATGCTCATAGCAATGAACTCATCCAACACTTCACTTGAGGTCATGGAGTGGAAGTCCGGTCTTTGACGGATGACAGCGGACATGGCCTTGTTGTAGGGCATCATGGCCTTGAGGAACTTGCGCTTGATCCAATTGTCATCCGTGTCCTTGCTCCCATGATCTCGGAGTGAGACCGCGAGTTTGGTTACTCTCCAAAAGAGCTCACGAGGTTCTTCATCTTCTTTCATTGCAAACTCATCGGCTTCATCTTGCACCACTTCATAGTTGGAGCGTTGAATGCTCGTGCTTCCCTGATAGAGAGACACAACGCAATGCCATGCGTCTTTGGCCATGGCGTAAGGTCGAAGATGAGGGAGATCTTCGGGGAGAATTGCATCTTGGATGATGAAGAGAGCATTCTCATTGAATTGATTATCCATGGCTTCTCTAGGGGTGAAGTTGCTTCGGTCATGTGGATAGAAACCTCCTTCAATGATTCTCCAAAGATTAGTATTCACATGATTTAAATGACGCTTGAAGCGATACACCCAAGAATCAAAATCCTTATTTGTCACAATCTTAGGAGGAGGACCGACATGATTTAAATGAGTGGAGGGAATCGGTCCTCCATAAGTTGGAGGTTCCACATGGGCAAAGATGCCGGTGCCATTTCTACCACTAGTAGAAGGACCCTTTTCACTATTATCTTCCCCCTTGTCGGAGTTAGCATCCGTCACCTTGTTAGTGGGATCACCCACTTTCATCGGCGAGGTAGATAGTTTAAGTCCTAAGAATTTAGTAAACATGCTTTCAACCTCGGTCGTCATGGAGGTTTTCAATGTGTCCAAAGCCACATTGAATTACTCACGAGAGACCGCGGTTCCCCCATCGGCCTTAGACGAGCTAGGATTCACACCGGAGTGCTCCTCCACACCATCTGCGGTGTCAACCATACTCTTCGGACGGCAAAGTCCTTAATAAAGATACAAGGCTCTGATACCAATTGAAAGGATCGATATAGTTGACTAGAGAGGGGGGGTGAATAGGCAACTAACAATTTTTAGCTTTTCTTTACCAAATTAAAGTTTGCATCAAAGTAGGTTGTCTAGATATGCGACTAGGTGAGCAACCTATGTGATGCAACAACAACAAGCAAGCAAGTAAACAAGGAAAGTAACACAACTAAACTTGCACAGTAAAGGCACGAGATAACCAAGAGAGGAGCCGGTGAAGACGAGGATGTGTTACCGAAGTTCCTTCCTTTTGAGGGGAATTACGTCTCCGTTAGAGTGGTGTGGAGGCACAATGCTCCCCAAGAAGCCACTAGGGCCACCATATTCTCCTCACGCCCTCACACAATGCGAGATGTCGTGATTCCACTATTGGTGCCCTTGAAGGCGGCGACCGAACCTTTACAAACAAGGTTGGGGCAATCTACACAACTTAATTGGAGGCTCCTAACGACACCACGAAGCTTCACCACAATGGACTATGGCTCCGCGGTGACCTCAACCGTCTAGGGTGCTCAAACACCCAAGAGTAACAAGATCCGCTAGGGATTAGTGGGGGGAATCAAATTTCTCTTGGTGGAAGTGTAGATCGGGGCCTTCTCACCCAATCCCTAGCAAATCAACAAGTTTGATTGGCTAGGGAGGGAGATCGGGCGAAAATGGAGCTTGGAGTAACAATGGAGCTTAGGGTTGGAAGAGGTAGTCAACTAAAGGAAGAAGACACCCTGATATGTCTCCAACGTATCTATAATTTTTGATTACTCCATGCTACTTTGTCTACTGTTTTGGACTATATTGGGCTTTATTTTCCACTTTTATATTATTTTTGGGACTAACCTATTAACCGGAGGCCCAGCCCAGAATTGCTGTTTTTTTTGCCTATTTCAGTGTTTCGAAGAAACAGAATATCAAACGGAGTCCAAACGGAATAAAACCTTCGGGAACGTGATTTTCCAACCGAACGTGATCCAGGAGACTTGGACCCTACATGGACCCTACTCTGTTTTTACTTAATACTCTAGATGCATGCTGGATAGCGTTTGATGAGTGGAGTAATAATAGTAGATGCAGAATCGTTTCGATCTACTTGTTTTGGACGTGATGCCTATATACATGATCATACCTAGATCATCTCATAATTATTCGATTTTCTATCAATTGCTCAACAGTAATTTGTTTACCCACCGTAGAATACTTATGCTCTTGAGAGAAGCCACTAGTGAAACCTATGGCCCCCGGGTCTATTCTAATCATATCAATCTCCAGTACTTTATTTACTTGCTTTGTTTTACTTTGCCTTTTACTTTTTACTTTGCATCTATCTATCAAAAATACCAAAAATATTATCTCTATCAGATCTCACTCTCGTAAGTGACCGTGAAGGGATTGAAAACCCCTAAGCGTTGGTTGCGAGTTGCTATCGTTTTGTGTAGGTACGAGGTACTTGTGTGTGATCTCCTACTGGATTGATACCTTGGTTCTCAAAAACTGAGGGAAATACTTATGCTACTTTACTGCATAATCCTCTCCTCTTTGGGGAAATCCAACGCAGTGCTCAAGAGGTAGAAAGAAGAATTTCTGGCGCCGTTGCCGGGGAGTTCGCGCAAAAGTCAACGATACCAAGTACCCATCACAATCCCTATCTCTCGCATTACATTATTTGCCTCTCGTTTTCCTCTCCCCCACTTCACCCTTGCCATTTTATTCGCCCTCTCTTTCCCAATCTCTCCTCTCTTTCTCTTTTGCCTTTTTCTCGTTTGCCTTTGCTTGTGTGTTGGATTACTTGTTGCCATGGCACAAGATAATACCAAATTGTGTGATTTCTCGAATACCAATAATAATGATTTCCTTAGTACTCCGATTGCTCCTCTTAATAATGATGAGTCTTGTGAAATCAATACCGCTTTGTTGAATCTTGTTGTGAAAGATCAATTCGCCGGCCTTCCTAGTGAAGATGCCGCTACTCATCTAAACAATTTTGTTGATTTGTGTGATATGCAAAAGAAGAAAGATACGGATAACAATATTGTCAAATTAAAGTTATTTCCGTTTTCACTTAGAGATCATGCTAAAGTTTGGTTTTCATCTTTGCCTAAAAATAGTATTGATTCTTGGAACAAGTGCAAAGATGCTTTTATCTCTAAGTATTTTCCTCCCGCTAAGATTATCACTCTTAGGAACGATATCATGAATTCTAAACAACTTGATCATGAGCATGTTGCCCAATCTTGGGAAAGAATGAAATTAATGCTTCGCAATTGCCCTACTCATGGTTTGAATTTATGGATGATCATACAAAACTTTTATGCCGGATTGAATTTTGCTTCTAGAAATCTTTTAGATTCGGCCGCGGGAGGCACTTTTATGGAAATTGCGTTAGGAGATGCTACAAAATTGCTTGACAATATTATGGCTAATTATTCTCAATGGCATACCAAAAGAACTTCTAGTAAAAAGGTGCATGCTATAGAAGAAATCAATGTTTTGAGTGAAAATATGGATGAACTTATGAAGATGTTTGCTACTAAAAATACTTCTCTTGATCCCAATGATATGCCTTTATCTACTTTGATTGAGAATAATAATGAATCTATGGATGTGAATTTTGTTGGAAGGAATAGTTTTGGAAATAATGCGTATAGAGGGAATTTTAATCCTAGGCCTTATCCTAGTAATCCTTCTAATAATTATGGAAATTCCTACAACAACTCTTATGGAAATTTTAATAAGATGCCCTCTGAATTTGAGAGTAGTGTTAAAGAGTTTATGAATTCACAAAAGAATTTTAATGCCTTGCTTGAAGAAAAATTGCTTAAAGTTGATGATTTGGCTAGGAACGTTGATAGAATTTCTCTTGAAATTGATTCTTTAAAGCTTAGATCTATTCCTCCTAAGCATGATATCAATGAGTCTCTTAAAGCTATGAGAATTTCCATTGATGAGTGCAAGGAAAGAACCGCTAGGATGCGTGCTTCCAAAGATGCCTTTATTAAAGCGTGTTCTTCCGATTCCTATGAAAATCAAGATGAAGATCTAAAAGTTATTGATGTGTCCCCTATTAAATCCTTGTTTTGCAATATGAATCTTGATGAATCTAAATATGATCTTCCTTTACCTAGAAGGTGTCCTAAGAATTCTGAGTTTCTAGATCTTGATGATGAAATTGATGAAAGTGGGATTGAAATAAATAAAAACCTTGATGTTGCTAAATCCACTATTTTGGATCTCAAGGAATTTAATTATGAAAATTGCTCTTTGATTGGTTGTATTTCCTTGTTGCGATCCGTGCTAGATTCTCCTCATGCTTATAGTCAAAATAAGGCCTTTACCGAACACATTGTTGATGCCATGATGCAATCTTATGAAGAAAAACTTGAGTTGAAATTTTCTATCCCTAGAAAACTCTATGATGAGTGGGAACCTACTATCAAAATTAAAACTAAATATTATGAGTTTCATGCCTTGTGTGATTTGGATGCTAGTGTCTCCACTATTCCCAAAACTTTGTATGATTTGCTAGATTTCCGTGACTTTGAAGATTGCTCTCTAAATTTGCATCTTGTGGATTCCACTATTAAAAAGCCTATGGGAAGAATTAATGATGTTCTTATTGTTGCCAATAGGAATTATGTGCCCGTAGATTTTATCGTTCTTGATATAGATTGCAATCCTTCATGTCCTATTATTCTTGGTAGACCTTTCCTTAGAACGATTGGTGCGATTATTAATATGAAGGAAGGGAATATTAGATTCCAATTTCCCTTGAGAAAGGGTATGGAACACTTCCCTAGAAACAAAATAAAACTACCATATGAATCTATCATGAGAGCCACCTATGGATTGCCTACCAAAGATGGCAAAACTTAAATCTATCTTCGCTTTTATGCCTAGCTAGGGGCGTTAAACGATAGCGCTTGTTGGGAGGCAACCCAATTTTATTTTGTGTTGTTTGTTTTTGTTCCTGTTTAGTGTTAAATTTTGTTTTTATTTTCTGTTTAGATGTGTTTTTGTGTTTTAATTAGTGTTTGTGCCAAGTAGAACCTATAGGATAAGCTATGATGATAGTTGATTTGATTCTGCTGAAAAACAGAAACTTTGCGCTCACGAGAAAACATTCAATAAATCACAGGAACGAGATTTTGCATTGATTCTTGTTGATGCTGTTCAATAAACAAATTGTCTAGTGCGTACTATTTGGGTAGAATTTTTTAGAGTTCCAGAAGTTTGCGTTAGTTACAGATTTCTACAGACTGTTCTGTTTTTGACAGATTCTGTTTTTCGTGTGTTGTTTGCTTATTTCAATGCATCTATGGATAATAAATTAGTTTATAAACCATAAGGAAGTTGGACTACAGTAGGTTTAACACCAATATAAATAAATAATGAGTTCATTACAGTACCTTGAAGTAGTCTTTTGTTTTCTTTCACTAACGGAGCTCACGAGATTTCTATTGAGTTTTGTGTTGTGAAGTTTTCAAGTTTTGGGTGAATTCTTTTGATGGATTATGGAACAAAGAGTGACAAGAGCCTAAGCTTGGGGATGCCCATGGCAGCCCCAAGATAATCCAAGGACACCAAAAAGTCAAAGCTTGGGGATGCCCCGGAAGGCATCCCCTCTTTCGTCTACTTCCATCGGTAATTTACTTGGAGCTATATTTTTATTCAGTACATGTCATGTGTTTTGCTTGGAGCGTCTTGTATTATTTGTGTCTTTGCTTGTTAGTTTTCCACAATCATATTTGCTGTACACACCTTTTGAGAGAGCCATACATGATATGGAATTTGCTAGAATACTCTACGTGCTTCACTTATATCTTTTGAGCTTGATAGTTTTGCTCATAGTGCTTCACTTATTTCTTTTGAGCTTGATAGTTTTGCTCATAGTGCTTCACTTATATCTTTTGAGCTTGATAGTTTTGCTCATAGTGCTTCACTTATATCTTTTGAGCGTAATAATTTTTGCTCTAGTGCTTCACTTAGATCTTTTAGAGCATGGTGGTGGATTTGTTTTAAAGAAACTATTGATCTCTCATGCTTCACTTAGATTATTTTGAGAGTTGTTAATAGCATGGTAATTTGCTTAAAGTTAATATACTTGGTATTCAAGATTTGTGAAACTTTCTTTTGAGTGCATTGAATACTAAGATAAGTTTGATGCTTGATAATTGTTTTGAGATATGAAGGTGATAATATTAAAGCAATGCTAGTAGGGGTAATTATGAATTTAAAGAATGCTTGCGTTGAAGTTTGTGATTCCCGTAGCATGCACGTATGGTGAACCGCTTGTGATGAAGTCGGAGCACAATTTTATTTTTGATTGTCTTCCTTATGAGTGGCAGTCGGGGACGAGCGATGGTCTTTTCCTACCAATCTATCCCCCTAGGAGTATGTGTTTAATGCTTTGGTTTTTGATGACTTCTAATTTTTTGCAATAAGTGCATGAGTTCTTTTGATTAATGTTGAGTCTATGGATTATAAGCACTCTCACCCTTCCGTCATTGCTAGCCTCTCTAATACCGTGCACTTCTCGCCGGTATCATACACACACCATATACCTTCCTCAAAACAGCCACCATACCTACCTATCATGGCATTTCCATAGCCATTCCGAGATATATTGCCATGCAACTCTCCACCATTCCGCTCATATGACACACATTACTTTTGTCATATTGCTTTTTGCATGAACATGTAGTTGACATTGTATTTGTGGCAAAGCCACCGTTCATAATTCTTTCATACATGTCACTCTTGATTCATTGCATATCCCGGTACACCGCCGGAGGCATTCATATAGAGTCGTACTTTGTTCAAGTATCGAGTTGTAATTGTTGAGTTGTAAGAAAAATAAAAGTGTGATGATCATCATTATTAGAGCATTGTCCCAGTGAGGAAAGGATGATGGAGACTATGATTCCCCCATAAGTCGGGATGAGACTCCAGACTTTATGAAAAATAAAAGAGGCCAAAGAAGCCCAAACAAAAAAAAGAGGCCAAAGAAGCCCACCAAAATAAAAATATATATAAAAAAATGAGAGAAAAAGAGAGAAGGGACAGTGCTACTATCCTTTTTCCACACTTGTGCTTCAAAATAAGCACCATGATCTTCATGATAGAGAGTCTCATATGTTGTCACTTTCATATACTAGTGGGAATTTTTCATTATAGAACTTGGCTTGGATATTCCAATGATGGGCTTCCTCAAAAGTGCCCTAGGTCTTCGTGAGCAAGCAAGTTGGATGCACACCCACTTAGTTTCTTTTGTTGAGCTTTCATATACTTATAGCTCTAGTGCATCCGTTGCATGGCAATCCCTACTCACTCACATTGATATCTATTGATGGGCATCTCCATAGCCCGTTGATACGCCTAGTTGATGTGAGACTATCTTCTCCTTTTTTGTCTTCTCCACAACCACCGTTCTATTCCACCTATAGTGCTATGTCCATGGCTCACGCTCATGTATTGCATGTAAGTTGAAAAAGTTTGAGATTCCTAAAGTATGAAACAATTGCTTGGCTCGTCATCGGGGTTGTGCATGATTAAATACTTTGTGTAATGAAGATAGAGCATAGCCAGACTATATGATTTTGTAGGGATAACTTTCTTTAACCATGCTATTTTGAGAAGACATGATTGCTTTGATTAGTATGCTTGAAGTATTATTACTTTTATGTTAATATGAACTTTTGTCTTGAATCTTTCGAATCTGAATATTCATGTCACAATTAAGAAGATTAACATTGAAATTATGCCAAAGTATCACTCCGCATCAAAAATTCTTTTTTATCATTTACCTACTCGAGGACGTGCAAGAATTAAGCTTGGGGATGCTTGATACGTCTCCAACGTATCTATAATTTTTGATTACTCCAAGCTACTTTGTCTACTGTTTTGGACTATATTGGGCTTTATTTTCCACTTTTATATTATTTTTGGGACTAACCTATTAACCGGAGGCCCAGCCCAGAATTGCTGTTTTTGTCTATTTTAGTGTTTCGAAGAAACAGAATATCAAACGGAATAAAACCTTCGGGAACGTGATTTTTCAACCGAACGTGATCCAGGAGACTTGGACCCTACTCCAAGAAGTTTCCGAGGAGGCCACGAGGGTGGAGGGCGCGCTCCCCTACCTCGTGGGCCCCTCGGAGCTCCACCGACGTACTCCTTCCTCCTATATATACCTATGTACCCTCGTCAGATCAGATACAGAGCCAAAAACCTAATTCCATCGCCGCAACCTTCTGTATCCGCGAGATCCCATCTTGGGGCCTGTTCCGGAGCTCCGCCGAAGAGGGCATCTACCACGGAGGGCTTCTACATCAACACCATAGCCTCTCCGATGAAGTGTGAGTAGTTTACTTCAGACCTTCGGTCCATAGTTATTAGCTAGATGGCTTCTTCTCTCTTTTTGGATCTCAATACAATGTTCTCCCCCTCTCTTGTGGAGATCTATTCGATGTAATCTTCTTTTTGCGGTGTGTTTGTTGAGACCGATGAATTGTGGGTTTATGATCCAGCTTATCTATGAACAATATTTGATTCTTCTCTGAATTCTTTTATGTATGATTGAGTTATCTTTGCAAGTCTCTTCGAATTATCTTTATGGTTTGGCCAACTAGATTGGTAGTTCTTGCAATGGGAGAAGTGCTTAGCTTTGGGTTCAATCTTGCAGTGTCCTTACTCAGTGACAGAAAGAGTTGCAAGGCACGTATTGTATTGTTGCCATCGAGGATAACAAGATGGGGTTTTTATCATATTGCATGAATTTATCCCTCTACATCATGTCATCTTGCTTACGGCGTTACTCTGTTTTTACTTAATACTCTAGATGCATGCTGGATAGCGGTCGATGAGTGGAGTAATAGTAGTAGATGCAGAATTGTTTCGATCTACTTGTTTTGACGTGATGCCTATATAGATGATCATACCTAGATAATCTCATAATTATTTGCTTTTCTATCAATTGCTCAACAGTAATTTGTTCACCCACCGTAGAATACTTATGCTCTTGAGAGAAGCCACTAATGAAACCTATGGCCCCCGGGTCTATTCTCATCATATCAATCTCCATTACTTTATTTACTTGCTTTGTTTTACTTTGCCTTTTACTTTTTACTTTGCATCTATCTATCAAAAATACCAAAAATATTATCTCTATCAGATCTCACTCTCGTAAGTGACCGTGAAGGGATTGACAACCCCTAAGTGTTGGTTGCGAGTTGCTATCGTTTTGTGTAGGTACGAGGGACTTGTGTGTGATCTCCTACTGGATTGATACCTTGGTTCTCAAAAACTAAGGGAAATACTTACGCTACTTTACTGCATCATCCTCTCCTCTTCGGGGAAATCCAACGTAGTGCTCAAGAGGTAGCACACCCCTTATATAGTGGAGGGACAAATCCAACCATCATCCACTTAACCAGCCCATGACTTGCGGTACTACCGCTCCTGACCAGCGGTACTACCGCAAGGGCTTACGTACTACTGCTCCAGACCAGCGGTACTACTGCGTCGGGCCGCGGTACTACCGTGGCTACGGCCGGCGCTAGTCCAGGCCAGAGCCGCAAGGGCTGAGGGCGGTACTTCCGCTGGTGCGGAACTGCGGTACTACCGCAAGGCTGGAGTGGACTAGTCCTGGGAAGGGCGCGGATGAATAAAAATACATTTGTGCCTACTTCCGCTGAAAAACAGATGGTGCGAAAATCCTACACGGTACTACCACGCCTGGCGAGCTATACTACCGCGCAGGGATCGGATGTAAAAAATCACATTCGCCCCTACTTCCGCTCGTGTTGCGGAACTAGGTCCGAGGCCACAGTACTACTGCTCCTTAAGAGCGGTACTACCGTGGGCACCTACGGTACTACCGCAACGGCCTGCGGTACTACCGCGGGAGCCTGCGGTACTACCACTCCTAAGAGCAGTACTACCGCATGCCTCAGAACAGCAACACTAGGAATCCTTCTTTTTGCAAAATATGAAGATAACGGAAGGTGCTCCAAAGTGCAAAGGGAAAGGCGGGAAAAGGAAGAAAACGTGTACGTGATGGTTCCACCCGAACCTTTCCACCACGGACCCCCTCTTAATAGTACGGCTATCCTACGACTCAAACCACCAAAAAGAACCATAGAAAAACGCTGTCTTCAATAGTCTTCAAGGGGCACCAAACCGTCTCGTGCTTAGTGACGAATAGTCTGAGATACTCAAGGCACACGATTAGTCCGCAAAAGCATTGTCATCAAACACCAAAACACCTTAGGGATAAATATGCCCTTACAACTGGCTAGTTAGGCAACCATCTTCGCCAATAGCTAGTCGGGCTTATTTTTGGGCTTGGGTCCGTGAAAGAAATGATGTCATTTGTTGCAACCCGGACCCGTACGTGGAATAAAAGGGGTTGAACTACATGATATCGTAGAGTCATTTGAAGTATAATGGCATGTACCCTTTATCATTTGCTTTAGTTGAACCACTCCTTATGTTTCATGCAAGCTTTGTTATTTGAACTCCTTAATAACTTTGTGCTCCTATGATATTTTAAGTAAGCTATCATGTGTGTTTGTTGTGACTTGATTTAAGTTATCTTTTTGTGTATGTCATTTGAAGTTGCTTAACATAAAATTCATGTAGGATGGAAAACAAGGCGACTTTGCAGATATTGTATGAAAAGTGTGAAGAATACCGACGCGTTAGTATGATGAGGCAGCTTCAACAATGGATTAAGAGTGTTGAGGAAGCGAACGCGGTTAGGACGGATTTCAGCAAGTACATGGTTTGTGAGTACTCTGAAGAGACCGTGAAAGAAAAGGAGAAGATTCTTGATGAGGTGGAGAAGAAGGAAGGTGATTGTAAACACTCTTTGGCAATGGAGATAGGGTTCTCCGTAAGCATTTATGAATTCCGCGAGCTCGACTTATCAAGACCCGGGCAGGTTATTGGATGGGCAATCAAATAGGGAGTGTCTGAGAACCCGAACTGACGTGCTCGATGGGCTTGGTTCCGCGGTGTGAAGGATGTGCTAGGCCATTGGGCTGGACCCAATGATATTCAACTCAGGCCAAATCGAGAGCGTGAAGAATAAATTGAGCATATCAAAAAATTTAGGAGCATTTTCCCGGTGTAGAGAATTTATGCTTAGGATTCTACCGGGCATGATGTGTGTCATTTGAACTTTCGGATATGATACATGTCATTTGAACTAAGTACTGGGTGTTGCTTCTTATTTCAATTATCGGACATGATATGTGTCATTTGAACTAAGTACCGGGTGTTGCTTTTTTTTCATTTTGCCCTGTGCAACAATGTTGACAACGAAATTTGCCATCTCTAACCTTTTGCTTGTGTAGTTTTGCAGGGATCAACTTGCCACTGCCTATGGCGGTAGGAAACCACACCCTATCGCCATAGCCGGTGGCGGTAGGATCCTTTCTCGTCGCACGGCCAGCTAGATACCTTGTTTGGTGTGGCGCGCGAGTTGCAGGGCATGCAGGGCCTACCGCCACTGCCTACGGCGGTAGGTAACCACACCCTACCGCCATAGTCGGTGGCGGTAGGATCCCTTCCTATCACGCGGCTAGCCAGACACCTTGTCTGGTGTGGCGCGCGAGTTGCAGGGCCTGCAGGGCCTACCGCCACTACCTACGGCGGTAGGCAACCACATCCTACCACCATAGCCAGTGGTGGTAGGATCCCTTCCTGTCGCGTGGCTAGCGAGACACCTTGTCTGGTATGGCGCGTGAGCTGCTGGGCCTATCGCCACTACCTATGGCGGTAGGCCACCACACCCTACCATCGTAGACTGTGGCGGTATGGATGAAGTCTATGCAAAAATAATTTAACATGGCAACATGTTAGACAAAGTAGGTACATAGGCAATCAACATTCATATATAGCTGACAATATTACAATAACAATTTGTCTGACAATTTTTCAGTCACAAATAGTTCAACACTAAAGATCACAAATAGTTCATACATAGTTGCATAGAATAGTCTCAAGCATCGCAATATCATCAAGTATCTGACATACGAAATACCATCGAACAGTCTCAGACATACAACTTCAATAGATGCATCTCAAGATCACTAAGGAAACATGGGCCCTTTTCCCTTCTTGTAACATGCCTCATCCTCCTCATGTGCATCACGAGCCCTTGCAAGCTTGCTTGCCCTCTCTTCTTCATGAGCAACCTTCTCTTTGTGTGCCCTTTCCTGTTTGCGTTTCTTTTGTTCCATCTTCTCCTTCTGACGACGCTCTTCATCCAAGCCTCTCTGAAATGCTTCTTCAAACAGTCATTGCCTCCTAAGACAATCTCGATATTGGTCCTTTTTAACATCCTCTGGAACATCTTGATATATCCATGTGAAGTACTTGCAAAGAGGAGGCGGTGACTACATAGGATAAACAAATTTGTTGTTAGGATTATGAGTTGAAGTTGGACAAAATTTGAGATTACTCTTTGTCCATACTGGTGGTACGTCATAGGCGTTTGTTGGAAGCACCCGATCATGTGCATAGTTGGGACACGCACAAAATCTTCTCCCTTTCGTCCATGACTTCTTGCGGTCGGTGGAAACCTTCACCTTGCATACATCTCCACACCAACATGGTGAGGTTTTCATATCTTTTTCCTTCACCTCATCCAGTTTGGCGTTCTCCCACTTGTTTGGCATGTCTTCACGGTCAGCACAGGGCGGCCTCGTCATGGAACCGGATGAAGCCATGCCTACAAAAATAAGAGTGGTTGTTAGTGAAAGATATCAACATAATGAATAGAGGAAATGAAATAAGAGTGATTACAAAAAACAACAAGTACCATTCATATTATTTCAACCACCCGGGTTAAGCAAAACGTCAATAGGCCTTCCTCTATCGATCCTCCTCGTCCTAGTAAGACCTGAAGCTCGACCACCTCCACGGGCGCCTCTAAGACTCACCCATCCTCCACGCCCACGAATAGTAGTCCCACCTCGTGCACTACCTCTAAGACTAGTCCGTCCTCCACGGCCACCAGTCCTACCTCCTCGTGTGCCTTTGGAACCTCCTCTACGAACACCCGTTTGGCTAGAGCTCATGTTGGCATCGGTCCCTGGTTTTTTGCTGCATGTCCTAACATTGTGTCCCTGATCGTCACATTGTCCATAGTTGTTGATGTCCGGTGGCTCCATGAAATGACCGCTACCAAACTATTTCATTCCGGTGTATCCAGCTAGATCATCCATGTCACTCCTAAACCTCTTCTTTCTTCTTCTTCCCTTTGTAGGCACCATGAGTTCAGGATCAGGCACGATCTGTGGGCCATCATATGCAGGCCACTCTGACTGGTCAAGGAAAGGATGAAATCGAGGCGCCCATGTCAACCTCGTGGCTTCCAATGTGAACTCCTGCAACCGCACGGTCCTCCCACCAGAAACATGCAAGTTTCTCGCCTTGGCCGCCGTCATCAAATGCGAGCACGACCAGTGGTACTTACCTATCACACTGACACCATTGGTTCTTGAGGTGCACCTCATACGCAACACCGCCGTAAGCCACACCATGTCGTGTTGTGCCACCTAGCTCGTCAACTTGGTAGATCATTTCTTTGTCGTTGAATCTAATGATTTGTTGATGCGAGGACTTGCCTGCTTGAAACCTCAACCAATCATCAACCTTGCCAGGATACTCTTTTTTCTCACCTATCCATATTGCGGTGGTTTGGGAATGCCTAAGAAAATACTCGTTCAGCTTGAAGAAGGTGTATTTCAGTATTGCAGTCATCAGCAAAGAACGGACGCCCTTAAGCACATTGTTAAAGCATTCAACCATGTTGCTCGTCATGTCACCATATCCCCAACCTCCTTCATCGTAAGCACGTGACCACTTATGCTTCTCCCCATAATTCCTTTCCAAGAATGATCTTCCCCCTTTGTTCTTTGCCAAAGCCTTGAAGAGTTTATCATACCGGATTTTGAATGCATCGATGATGAATGCCACACAAACATGGGTATGGTCTTTGCAGAACTCCTTGCTCTTGCATGCCCGGTAAAAGTTCGCCACGAAATGCCTCATGCACCATCGGAGATAAAGCTTTGGAAGCCCGGGAATGACAACTTCTATGGCCTCGAGAATGCTATGGTGCCGGTCTGATATGATGCATACCTCCCTCTTCCCAATCACCTTGGTCCTCACTGTTGGGGAACGTAGCAGAAATTCAAAAAAATTCTACGCATCACCAAGATCAATCTATGGAGATTCTAGCAATAAGAGAGAGGGGAGTGTATCTTCATACCCTTGAAGATCACGATGCGGAAGCGTTACCAGAACGCGGTTGGAGGAGTCGTACATGCAGCATTTCAGATCGCAGTCGATTCCGATCTAAGCACCGAACAACGGCGCCTCCGCGTTCAACACACGTGCAGCCCAGTGACGTCTCTCGCGCCTTAATCCAGCAAGGAGGAGGGAGAGGTTGGGGAAGACAACTCCAGCAGCAACACGATGTCGTGGTGGTGGTGGAGCTGCGTGGATTCCAGCAGGGCTTCGCCAAGCACTAGGAAGTACGAGGATGTGGAGAGGTAGGGCTGCGTCGAGAGAGAGAGAGAGACTCATGTCTTTGGCAGCCCCCAAAACACCACTACATATAGGAGGAGGGGAGGTGGCTGCGCCCCTATCTAGGGTTCCCACCCTAGGGGTGCGGCAGCCCTAGATGGAACTTGGAGGGGGCGGCCAAGAGGGGGAGAGAGGGGGGCGCGCCCTAGGGTGGGCCTTTAGGCCCATCTGCGCCTAGGGTTTCCCCTCTCCCCTCCTAGCTGCGCCTTGGGCCTTGGTGGGAGGCACACCAGCCCACTCAAGGGCTGGTCCCTTCCCACTCTTGACCCATGCAAGCCTCTGGGGCTGGTGGCCCCTCCCGGTGGACCCCCGGAACCCTTCCGGTGGTCCCGGTACATTACCGGTGACGCCTGATATACTTTCGGTGGCCAAAACCTCACTTCCTATATATCATTCTTTACCTCCGGACCATTTCAGAACTCCTCGTGACGTCCGGGATCTCATCCGAGACTCCAAACAACATTCGTTAACCACATACAAACTTCCCTTATAACCCTAGCGTCATCGAACCTTAAGTGTGTAGACCCTACGGGTTCGGGAATCATGCAGACATGACCGAGATAGCTCTCCAGCCAATAACCAACAGCGGGATCTGGATACCCATGTTGGCTCCCACATGTTCCACGATGATCTCGTCGGATGAACCATGATGTCGGGGATTCAAGCAATCCCGTATACAATTCCCTTTGTCAATCGGTATGTTACTTGCCTGAGACTCGATCATCGGTATCCCAATACCTCGTTCAATCTCGTTACCGGCAAGTCACTTTACTCGTTTTGTAATGCATGATCCCGACCAACTACTTAGTCACATTGAGCTCATTATGATGATGCATTATCGAGTGGGCCCAGAGATACCTCTCTGTCATATGGAGTGGCAAATCCCAGTCTCAATTCGTGCCAACCCAACAGACACTTTCGAAGATACCTGTAGTGCACCTTTATAGCCACCCAGTTACGTTGTGACGTTTGGTACACCCAAAGCATTCCTACGGTATCCAGGAGTTGCACAATCTCATGGTCTAAGGAAATGATACTTGACATTAGAAAAGCTTTTAGCAAACTAACTACACGATCTTGCGCTATGCTTAGGATTTGGGTCTTGTCCATCACATCATTCTCCTAATGATGTGATCACGTTATCAATGACATGTCCATGGTTAGGAAACCATAACCATCTATTGATTAACAAGCTAGTCAACTAGAGGCTCACTAGGGACATGTTGTGGTCTATGTATTCACAAATGTATTACGGTTTCCAGTTAATACAATTATAGCATGAACAATAGACAATTATCATGAACAAGGAAATACAATAACAACCATTTTATTATTGCCTCTAGGGCATATTTCCAACAGTCTCCCACTTGCACTAGAGTCAATAATCTAGTTCACATCACTATGTGATTGTAATGAATCCAACACCCATGGGGTTTGATCATATCTCGCTTGTGAGAGAGGTTATTAGTCAACGGGTCTGAACCTTTTAGATCCATGTGTGCTTTACAAATCTCTACATCATCTTGTATATGCAGCTACCACGTGCTATTTGGAACTATTACAAATAATTGTTCTACTATATGAATCCGGTTTACTACTCATAGTCATCCAGATTAGTATTAAAGTTTGCATCGACGTAACCCTTTACGACGAACTCTTTTACCACCTCCATAATCGAGAAAATTCCTTAATCCACTACTTACTAAGGATAAGTTTGACCGTTGTCATGTGATCCATTCCTGGATCACTCTTGTACCCCTTGACTGACTCATGGCAAGGCACACTTCAGGTGCGGTACACAGCATATCATATTGTAGAGTCTACATCTAAAGCATAGGGGACGACCTTCGTCCTTTCTCTCTCTTCCGCCGTGGTCAGGTCTTGAGTCTTACTCAATACTCACACCTTATAACACAGCCAAGAACTCCTTCTTTGTCGATCTATTTTGAACTCCTTCAAAATCTTGTCACGGTATGTGTTCATCTGAAAGTACTATTAAGCGTTTTGATCTATCCTTATAGATCTTGGTGCTCAATGTTCAAGTAGCTTAATCCAGGTTTTCCATTGAAAAACACTATTCAAATAACCCTATATGCTTTCCAGAAATTCTACATCATTTCTGATCAACAATATCCTAACAACATATACTCATCAGAAATTCTATAGTGCTCCCACTCACTTCTTTGGAAATACAAGTTTCTCATAAACTTTGTATAAACCCAAAATCTTTGATCATCAAAGCGTATATTCCAACTCCGAGATGCTTACTCCAGTCCTCAGAAGGATTGCTGGATCTTTGCATACATGTTAGCATCTTTTAGGATTGACAAAACCTTCTGGTTGTATCACATACAACATTTCCTCAAGAAAATCATCGAGGAAACAATGTTTTGACATCCTATCTGCAAGATTTCATAAATAATGCAGTAACTTCTAATATAATTGCAACAGACTCTTAGCATCGCTACGAGTGAGAAAGTCTCATTGTAGTCAACCCCTTGAACTTGTCGGAAAATATCTTAGCGACAAGTCGAGCTTTCTTAATGGTGACACTTACCATCATTGTCTGTCTTCCTTTTAAAATCCATCTGTACCCAACAGCCTTACGACCATCAAGTAGTTCTTCCAAAGACTATACTTTGTTTTCATACATGGATCCTCTTGGATTTTATGGCCTCGAGCCATTCGTCGGAATCCAGGCCCACCATCACTTCTCCATAGCTCATAGGTTCATTGTTGTCTAGCAACATGACCTCCAAGACAGGATTACGTACCACTTTGAAGTCGTATGCATCCTTGTCGACCTACGAGGTTTGGTAGTGACTTGATCTGAAGTTTCATGATCACTATCATAAGCTTCCACTTCAATTGGTGTAGGTGCCACAGGAGCAATTTCCCGTGCCCGGCTACACACTAGTTGAAATGACGGTTCAATAACCTCATCAAGTCACCACCATCCTCCCACTCAATTCTTTCGAGAGAAACTTTTTCTCGAGAAAGGACCCGTTTTCTAGAAACAATCACTTTTGCTTCCGGACCTGAAATAGGAGGTATACCCAACTATTTTGGGTGTCCTATGAAGATGCATTTATCTGTTTTGGGTTCGAGCTTATCAGGATGAAACCTTTTTTTCACATAAGCGTCGCAGCCCCAAACTTTCCAGAAACGACGGCTTAGGTTTCTCTAAACCATAGTTCATACAGTGTCATCTCAATGGAATTATGTAGTGACCTATTTAAAGTGAATGTGGTTGTCTCTAATGCCTAACCCATAAACGATAGTGGTAATTCGATAAGAGACATCATGGCATGCACCATATCCAATAGGGTGCAGCTATGATGTTCGGACACCATCACACTATGGTGTTCCAGGCGGTATTAGTTGTGAAACAATTTCCATAATGTCTTAATTGTGTGCCAAACTCGTAACTCAGATATTCATCTCTATAATCATATCATAGACATTTTATCCTCTTGTTACGACGATCTTCAACTTCACTCTGAAATTACTTGAACCTTTTCAATAATTCAGACTTGTGTTTCATCAAGTAAATATACTTAGCATCTACTCAAATCATCTGTGAAGTAAGAACATAAGGATATCCACTGCGTGCCTCAGCACTCATTGGACTGCACACATCAAAATGTATTACTTCCAACAAGTTGCTTTCTTGTTCCATCTTACTGAAAACGAGGCCTTTCAGTCATCTTGCCCATATGGTATGATTTGCATGTCTCAAGTGATTCAAAATCAGGTTAGTCCAAATGATCTATCTGCATGGAGTTTCTTCATAGACATGGTTCCGTGTCTCAATCTTTTCAAAAATGAGTGAGTCCAAAGATCCATCAACATGGAGCTTCTTCATGTGTTTTATACCAATATGACTCCAATGGCAGTGCCACAAGTAGGTGATACTATCATTACTATCTTATATCTTTTGGCATGAACATGTGTATCACTACGATCGAGATTCAATAAACCATTCATTTTAGGTGCAAGACCATTGAAGGTATTATTCAAATAAACAGAGTAACCATTATTCTCCTTAAATGAATAACTGTATTGCGATAGACATAATCCAATCATGTCTATGCTCAACACAAACACCAAATAACAATTATTTAGGTTTAACACCGATCCCGATGGTAGAGGGAGCATGCGATGTTGAAAGGATCGAGATGGACCTAGAGGGGGGGTGAATAGGTACAATTACAAATTTAAATATTACTTACCAATTTTAGGCAATAATGCGGAATATGAAGGTGAGCCTAACAATTGCAAGTGAGTACTAAGTACTAAGCAAGTAACACGAGCATGTAAGTAAACAAGCACAATATGATATTAGTAAGTGCAAAGAGACAAGTAACCACAAGTAGAAAGTTTGGGTTAGGAATAACCACAACTCCGGGAGACGAGGATGTATGCCGATGTTCACTTCCTTGGAGGGAAGCTAGTCACCGTTAGAGAGGTGGATGTTACCACGAAGGCACACCAACGCCACGAAGGCTCACCCTATTCTCCCTTTGAGACAACACCACGGAGGCGTTTCCGAACCAGTAGTGGTAGACCTTGGGGTGGTCTCCAAACCCTCACAAACTTTTCTGGGGGTAATCACAAAGTTTGATTCCTCTCCGAAAGACTCCTACCGCCTAGGAGTCTCCAACCTCCAAGAGTAACAAGAACGATGGGGAAAAGCTCAAGACTTTCTCAAATCACGAATTCCTTTGGTGCAAAGAAGGAGAAGGAGTGGATCTGTCACTTGATTGGACAACTTCTCTCAAATGCTCTCAAATCCCTTGGGGATCTAAGATTTGGTGTGGAGGAGTGAGAGAGAGAGCGAAATGTGTTCTAGGGTTTGTTCAAAGTGAGTGGTCAACCCTCCCCCATGGGGAAGAAGGGCTATATATAGTGTGAGCACAATTGTGGCCGTTGTAGCAGAAGTGAACGGGCAGGCCGGACATCCGGCCAGGGTGACCGGACATCCGGGCTGGTGAGGCACTTGAAGAACAGAGGAGAAGCATGGATAAAAACAAAGGGGCCGGACATCCGGGGCGAAGCCCGGACGTCCAGCAACAACGAGCAAACCTACTAGAGTCGGGATGACAGGGAGCCGGACATCCGAGGAAAAGTCCGGACATCCGGCGTGGCTGGGGGTCCCGGACATCTGGGGTGCAGCCCAGACATCCGGCGTGAACGTGCAGACCTACTGGTGTCTAAACATCAGTGAGCCGGACATCCGAATGGCAGCTCGGACATCCGGCATGGGAGCAAAAAATACATGTGCACCAAAGTATTTTTGTGTGGCCCTAAGTTGTTATTGAAGCTAGGAATTATTGTAGCTTGAGTAAGTCTTTCACTAACCCTACCGATCCCCTCTTAATAGTGCGAGATCATATACTCAAGAAAACAAATATGAAATCAATTTTTATGCTTCATCCTTGAGTAAAATCACTTTGTATGCTCTTGATCCACACACTTCAATGAACCGGGGACTAACACCTGAGATTTACTTAACAACCATTGTTAGTCCTCTACATGTATATTGTCATCAACATCAAAACATGATGTAAGGGCATGATTGCTCTTTCAAATGTTTGATCACATCAACCTTCGAAATACTTCCAACACATATCGTCACCTCGCCTTTAGCTAGTCTCCGTTTGTTCCGTAGCCTTTTATTTCGAGTTACTAACACTTAGCAACCGAACCGGTATCTATTACCATGGTGCTACTAGGAGTACTAGTAAAGTACACATTAATATAATATATATCCAATATACTTCTGTCGACCTTGCCTGCCTTCTTACCTACCAAGTATCTAGGGTAATTCTGCTCCAGTGATCATTCCCCTTATTATAGAAGCACTTAGTCTCGGGTTTGGGTTCAACCTTGGGTTTCTTCACTAGAGCAGCAACTGTTTTGTTGTTTCATGAAGTATCCCTTCTTGCCCTTGCCCTTCTTGAAACTAGTGGTTTCACTAACCATCAACAATTGATGCTCCTTCTTGATTTCTACTTTCGCGGTGTCAAACATCGTGAATAGCTCAAGGATCATCATATTTATCCCTAATATGTTATAGTTCATCACGAAGCTCTAGTAGCTTGGTGGCAGTGACTTTGGAGAAACATCACTATCTCATGTGGAAGATTAACTCCCACTCGATTCAAGTGATTGTAGTACTCAGACAATCTGAGCACATGCTCAACGATTGAGCTTTTCTCCCTTAGTTTGTAGGCTAACAAACTCGTCAGAGGTCTCATACCTCTTGACGTGGGCACTAGCCTGAAATCCCAATTTCAGCCCTTGGAACATATCATATGTTCTGCGACGTTTCAAAAATAGTCTTCGACGCCTCAATTCTAAACCGTTTAACATTACTGAACTATCACATAGTCATCAAAACATGTATGTCAGATGTTCACAACATCCACAGACGACGTTCGAGGTTCAGCACACCGAGCGGTGCATTAAGGACATAAGCCTTCTGCGCAGCAATGAGGACAATCCTCAGTTTACGGACCCAGTCCGCATAATTGCTAGTATCAACTTTCAACTAAATTTTCTCTAGGAACATATCTAAAACAGTAGAACTAAAACGCAAGCTACGACATAATTTGCAAAGACCTTTTGACTATGTTCAGGATAATTAAGTTCATCTAATGAACTCCCACTCAGATAGACATCCCTCTAGTCATCTAAGTGATACATGATCCGAGTCAACTAGGCCGTTCGATCATCACGTGAGACGGACTAGTCATCATCGGTGAACATCTTCATGTTGATCGTATCCACTATACGACTCATGTTCGACCTTTTGGTCTCTTGTGTTCCGAGGCCATGTCTATACATGTTAGGCTCGTCAAGTCAACCTAAGTGTTTTGCATGTGTAAATCTGGCTTACACCCGCTGTATGCAAATGTTAGAATCTATCACACCCGATCATCACGTGATGCTTCGAAACAACGAACCTTAGCAACGGTGCACAGTTAGGGGGAACACTTTCTTGAAATTTTAGTGAGAGATCATCTTATTTATGCTATCGTCGTTCTAAGAAAATAAGATGTAAACATGACAAACATCACATGCAAATCATAAAGTGACATGATATGGCCATTATCATCTTGCGCCTTTGATCTCCATCTGTGAAGCGCGGCATGATCACCTTCGTCACCGGCATGACACCATGATCTCCATCATCGTGTCTCCATGAAGTTGTCTCGCCAACTATTACTTCTACTACTATGGCTAACGGTTAGCAATAAAGTAAAGTAATTACATGGCATTGTTCAATGACACGCAGGTCATACAATAAATTAAGACAACTCATATGGCTCCTGCCGGTTGTCATACTCATCGACACGCAAGTCGTGATTCCTATTACAAGAACATGATCAATCTCATACATCACATATCATTCATCACATTCTTTTGGCCATATCACATCACATAGCACACCCTGCAAAAACAAGTTAGACGTCCTCAAATTGTTGTTGCATGTTTTACGTGGCTGCTATGGGTTTCCGGCAAAAATGTTTCTTACCTACGCAAAGCCACAACGGTGATATGCCAATTGCTATTTACCCTTCATAAGGACCCTTTTCTTCGAATCCGATCCGACTAAAGTGGGAGAGACTGGCACCCACTAGCCACCTTATGCAACAAGTGCATGTCAGTCGGTGGAACCTGTCTCACGTAAGTGTACGTGTAAGGTCGGTCTGGGCCGCATCATCCCACAATACCGTCGAAACAAGATAGGACTAGTAACGGTAAGCATACTGAACAAACCAATGCCCACAACTACTTGTGTTCTACTCGTGCATAGAATATATGCAATAGACCTAGCTCATGATGCCACTGTTGGGGAACGTAGCAGAAATTCAAAAAAATTCTACGCATCACCAAGATCAATCTATGGAGATTCTGGCAACAAGAGAGAGGGGAGTGTATCTTCATACGCTTGAAGATCGCGATGCAGAAGCGTTACAAGAACGCGGTTGGAGGAGTCGTACACGCAGCAATTCAGATCGTAGTCGATTCCGATCTCAGCACCGAACAACGGCGCTTCCGCGTTCAACACACGTGCAGCCCAGTGACGTCTCCCGCGCCTTGATCCAGCAAGGAGGAGGGAGAGGTTGGGGAAGACAACTCCAGTAGCAACACGACGTCGTGGTGGTGGTGGAGCTGTGTGGTTTCCAGCAGGGCTTCGCCAAGCACTAGGAAGTACGAGGATGTGGAGAGGTAGGGTTGCGCCGAGAGAGAGAGAGAGACTCGTGCCTTTGGCATCCCCAAAAACACCACTATATATAGGAGGAGGGGAGGTGGCTGCGCCCCTATCTAGGGTTCCCACCCTAGGGGTGCGGCAGCCCTAGATGGAACTTGGAGGGGGCGGCCAAGAGGGGGAGAGAGGGGGGCGCGCCCTAGGGTGGGCCTTTAGGCCCATCTGCGCCTAGGGTTTCCCCTCTCTCCTCCTAGCTGCGCCTTGGGCCTTGGTGGGAGGCACACCAGCCCACTCAAGGGCTGGTCCCTTCCCAATCTTGACCCATGCAAGCCTCTGGGGCTGGTGGCCCCTCCTGGTGGACCCCCGGAACCCTTCCGGTGGTCCCGGTACATTACCGGTGACGCCCGATATACTTTCGGTGGCCAAAACCTCACTTCCTATATATCATTCTTTACCTCCGGACCATTCCGGAACTCCTCGTGACGTCCGGGATCTCATCCGGGACTCCGAACAACATTCTTTAACCACATACAAACTTCCCTTATAACCCTAGCGTCATCGAACCTTAAGTGTGTAGACCCTACGGGTTCGGGAATCATGCAGACATGACCGAGATAGCTCTCCAGCAAATAACCAACAACGGGATTTGGATACCCATGTTGGCTCCCACATGTTCCACGATGATCTCGTCGGATGAACCATGATGTCGGGGATTCAAGCAATCCCGTATACAATTCCCTTTGTCAATCGGTACGTTACTTGCCCGAGACTCGATCGTCGGTATCCCAATACCTCGTTCAATCTCGTTACCGGCAAGTCACTTTACTCGTTCCGTAATGCATGATCCCATGACCAACTACTTAGTCACATTGAGCTCATTATGATGATGCATTACTGAGTGGGCCCAGAGATACCTCTCCGTCATACGGAGTGAAAAATCCTAGTCTCGATTCGTGCCAACCCAACAGACAGTTTTGGAGATACCTGTAGTGCACCTTTATAGCCACCCAGTTACGTTGTGACGTTTGGTACACCCAAAGCATTCCTATGGTATCCGGGAGTTGCACAATCTCATGGTCTAAGGAAATGATACTTGACATTAGAAAAGCTTTTAGCAAACGAACTACATGATCTTGCGCTATGCTTAGGATTTGGGTCTTGTCCATCACATCATTCTTCTAATGATGTGATCCCGTTATCAATGACATCCAATGTCCATTGTCAGGAAACCATAACCATCTATTGATCAACGAGCTAGTCAACTAGAGGCTCACTAAGGACATTTTGTGGTCTATGTATTCACACATGTATTACGGTTTCCAGTTAATACAATTATAACATGAACAATAGACAATTATCATGAACAAGGAAATACAATAATAACCATTTTATTATTGCCTCTAGGGCATATTTCCAACACTCACATGCCCCATGAACCACTCCCAATTCTCGTCATGCTCGGAAGGAACTAAAGCAAAGGCCACCGGCAACACGTTATCATTGGACGAATGAGCCATTGCCACCATTAGAGTGCCCTTGTATTAGCCGGTCAAGAAAGTGCCATCTATAGACAACACCGGACGACAATGCTTAAATGCCTCGATGCATTGCCCAAAGCTCGAGAAGGCACGATGAAACACTCCGTCAATGTCCTCAACCTCATGCCGCATGCCTAGGTTTTTATGTGCAATGGCCCCCAACATCCTCGGAAGAATATTGTATGCGGCCGCATTATCACCATGCAACATCCTAATAGCATTTGCCTTGGCCTTCCATACCTTCCCATAATTGACCTTGTATTCGTACATTTTTTCAACAATACTCATGAGAAACTTCACCTTCACGGTTGGGTCATGGGATATCTCATTCAATAATTTGTAGCCAAGAAACTCTGACGTGAGTTGACGGTGGCCCTTGCTTCAGTCAGCTTTGTCTGGCTATATGCACTCGTGAGTAGCTTCACAACTTTTCAACTCCCATTGCCCTGTTTCATGAATTTTTCTTCCACGAACCTTCCATGGGCAACCTTCTTTCTCACACTTCACGGTGTAACGCACCTCTTGGTTCGAATGACCAACAACAAATGGCCTATGGTTCCGAATGACGTAGTCACTCAACCACATTTTGAACTCTTGAAAGCACCCAAACTTGATGCCTTTTTTCAAATGAGCATTCTCGTCCTCACCCTTTGGCCTTGGATCACCGACTCTCGGGCACGGTGTTGGTTCAACCAACCCTAGTCTCATGCCACCATCAACAATGGCATGGTCGGCAAGGCTAAGATCACGAAACAATGGGGGTCCTCTTTCCTTGCCGTGCACCTCCTTGAAGAATCGATTTTCTTGCACTGTGAGTCCATCCTCGTCCAAATCTTCCTCAGGACCCTCGTCATCCGAGCGATAACCACACATACAGTTATACGGGAGGCTGCAATCCATGTCTTGTTGATGGACAATGATATCCAAGTTACCTATTGGATTGTAATGAATCTCTTCTTCTTCCGCATAAGCATCATCATCATCATGACCAGTATCGTCATCATCAACATGAGCCATAGCATGAATCTTCGGGTCTTGAACTAATATGGCTCTATCATTTATCTCCGCTTCATTTGGTTGACTACTTGGCTATAAGAATTGGGGACATACACCTCGACCCTAGCATCATGTATTCGGGAGGAGGCATGCCGGTTCAAGTCAATTTGTAGCAGAGGAGCATCAACCTTGGTGGCAAATAATTCAAGTGAGTTGTCTTGTGATTGCTCTACTTTACCCTTGTACACCTTCCAATGCAATTCCGAGGTGATAGGCATACTCTTCAATCGAGAGTTCACCCCCACTCCAACATCATACCTTCCAATAAGTTTAACCTCATCATTTGGGTTCATCCAATGTAACACACTTCTAACTTTCACAACTACATCCTCATAGGTTGGGCTATACTCAAATACCATGTGCTCTTCCCCTTCATCGTCATTGCCATTCATAAATGTCTCCTTATCCAAATAATGAAGATTCACGAGACTATCCATCTAAATAAATTTTAGAAAATGGCAACAATAGGCGGCAACATAATATAGGTCAATATCCATTGTGCATCCCATGGATCGATAAAAGTTCTATGTAATACATTTAAGCAACAAAACAAATAACAACTAAAGAACAAAATATCATGGCTTAACCCTAACAACTAAATAATGACTTTGCTTAACACTAACCCTAACCCTAGAAATAACCAAAACAATAACCATAGATCTAGCTACAAACAACAAAGTTAGCACACTACACATGGTCAATCACACATATACAACCTTAGATCTAGATCTACCATCCATCAAATCCATTGATTTCACACAAAAAGGAGCACAACTAGGGTTTGCATAAAAGGAATTAATGCCATCAAATAAGTTGATTCCAACCAACCAAAATGAAGAGAATGGGTGAGGTACCTGGAGTGATGAAAATGGCCTCAATCTACCGGAGAAAACTCAAGCAATAGAGATGAATTTAATGGAGCCCTAGGATGGGGGAGAGAGGGGGGAGAGGGGCTGAGCTCGCGGAAGAAAGGATTTGGGGACGAATGGGTGGCTTGTGGGCCCCACCAAACCACCCAGCCACTGGTTTTGTGCATTCAACACCCTACCGCCATTGTCTCAGGCGGTAGGCTGCCTAACCCTACCGCAGCCAACCGTGGCGGTAGCCACTTATCCACGTCAGCACGGCAGACGACGCCGTCTATGTTGACCAGGTCCCTACCGCCACAGACTATGGTGGTAGGACGTTTTAGCCTACCGCCAGATCGGGTGGCAGTAGGGAAAAGGGTCAGATTCGAAAAAAATTCCGGAGAGGGGTCAGATACGGCTAAAAGTGGGCAAAAGGGTCAAAACAGTGAATTTGGCCTCTCACGGCACTCACCCGAGGATCACATCTCGGAAACGGGAGGAAAAAAGATAGATGAACAGGGCCACCGGCTACGGTCTACCTCAGCAACTATGCATGCGCTGTGTATATATCCTACCTGACTTTGATCGATCTGCTCCCGATACTATTAACCTGTCCTCATGCATCGCAACATGTCACAGCCATGAAACAGGGTAAAGGAAGGCATCTTTTTCCAACGCGTTGGACGGAGGTAAACCATATATAAGATGTTTTTAGCTTTTAACATAATTAGATGTACGTAGACACATTTTTGTTTATTTATTCACACACTTCAATCCGTGTGTAGTTTACATTGTACTCCCTCCGTCCGGAAATACTTGTCGGAGGAATGGATGTATCTAGGCGTATTTTAGTTTTAGATATATCCATTTTTATGCATTTCTTCGACAAGTATTTCAGGATGGAGGAAGTAATATAAAAACATCTTATATTTGTGAACGGAAGGAGTAGGAAACAAAAGGCTCAAGAAGAGGCATGTCGCATGCATGCGTTAATTTGGACACACATGAAATCCTCACGTAGCACCCATCGCATGGCTCTATTTCTTCTTGGTTTATTTATGCTGTTGATCACCGCCGGCCGGTCTCATGCAGCAAGTTAATTAGAGATCAAGATGAAGATTAATGCTTGGAGAGTGGCAACCGGCACGCTAGCAACACAACAATGCAAAAACAGGAGGCACGTAGCAACTAGATCCATGTGCCCTCTGTGTGGAGTTAAGGAGGAATCTACGTTCCATGCTTTGGTTACTTGCACGCACGCAAGAATATTGTGGGTTAACATGCGTCGGAGATGGCCTCTGCCGGCCGATGGCATTCTGGTTGATAATGGGAAGGAATGGCTCATGTCACTTCTCAGCGCATGCTCGGAGGCAGTTGCAGACATGGTAATCTTGTTGATTTGGAGGATTTGGCAGATCCGTAATGATGTTTATCATGGTAAGGAAGCACCCCCAGTGATGGCCTTCGTTGAATTCCTGGACAGCTACTATAAATCTATCAACTTGGCTGGCAAATTTACGGTGGAGGAGATTGTCAAAGGCAAGATGCCCTTGGAAGCCCCGGTGGTACCGCGCCACAAGGTTAAGGCCGGTGACCTGCCATGGCCGGCACCACCGACTGGGACTGTGGCCCTGTCCGTCGATGGCTCCTTCCAGGCCATTGACGGCTCGGCGGCGGTGGGGATGACACTTAGGAACCATGAAAGGGTCATCCTTTTTGCAGCTTACAGATATGTCTTTCACTGTAATGATCCGTTGGAGGCGGAATTACATGCGATGATGCAAGGCATGGCGTTGGCCATTGAGCACTCCGAGGCCCCGGTGTTTCTTCAATCGGATTCTTCCGAAGCTCTATCATGTCTGGCTTCGGATGCCCTCCAACGTTCTGCTTATGGCCATTTAGTGAAGGAGATCAAACACTTATCTGGTATTAGGGAGTTTATTCCTCAGAAACTTAGTCGTGTCAGAATAGAGTTGCCGATCGGCTGGCTAACTACAGCCGTACGAAGCGTGCTACTGCTGTGTGGCTAGGCTCGATTCCTCCTTGCATTGAGGATGTATGGCCTCTCGACTGTAACCCTATGATTATGCAATAAAAACTCCCTTTACCCTCGCAAAAAAAAAGACATCAAGACAGATTGGCGATATATTAAACGTCGAGTTTTCTTACATTTTTACTTCCTCTTTCTTTTTTTTGAGAAAGACTACGTTTTTACTTCTTGATTGAGTAACTGGACATGCAATTTTTGGATAAAAGAATTGGACACGCGTGAGCATGCATGTCATCAGAAACCAAAAAAAGAAAAGAGAGTGATATAAAATATCTGTCCAAAACTGATCGGTGGAACCGGTTGTTGTGGGTTGGATGCCAAGTTTGATGGTGTCATGCTTGGAGCGACGCTGATTGGGCAGAAGACCGCACGTTACATTTCTATTTCTTTTTTTGCAGTAGAGAACAGCTGCACATTTATGCCGATGGCTACACCTACACCGACGGACGTACGTTATCCGTTTGGAAACTATGATCGACGGGCATTTCTTTCCAGATATTCTTTCTCATCAGGTTTCCTCCAGATCTTTTGGCGGCCCCTCGGCTTCTCATGGGCCGGGAGCAATGCTCGTACTTATACGTGCGTGGTGCATGCCGAATATCTGCGTCCGTCGGGGCTGTGGATGAGCTCGGATTTCGCGTGTCCCTGTCACGACGCTGTTGCTCTGTTCGTCGGTGCGTGTTTTCCCTCTTCCTCCCGCTCGAAATGAATCGAGAGGGTTTGAATGCCGGTTGATTTTCCTGCCGTGCTGCATGCCCAAAGGACTGCTCTGGCCTCCGGCTAGCTGGCCGTTTCCACCGCGTCGGTGCAGGCATGCAGGAGTCCGGTTGTCACCGACGATCGAGAGCGCTTCCGGCATGCATGCATGCAGTGCTTTTCTTCGTTTCCCTTTTTCTTCACTTCACGTGGTGATGATCGGCGTCGAACACACATTCGAAACACTGCAAACGGCGCGTCACGTCGACAGGTTCCTAAAGAAGCAACTGCACCCGTCGAGCATCAGGAAGGGAGGAGTATTCGTTTCGATCGAGAGTGGCGTGCCGTGTCGCCGATTGGCCTCCGCGTGCTCCAATAATTTGTCCCCGTCGGTCGGGTCGGGTGCATGTTAGTCTTACAGACAAGATATTCAGTCTGCCCATTCTGCGGTTTTTTTTTTCTTCCTCTCTTCTCTGACTTTTACTAGAAAAAGATGAGTCCCAGTACTGGTGTGTGGTCAGGTCTCATTCAGACGTCGTCGTCCTGCAATCGACGAGGAGACTCGCCCTGTGTTCGGCGTCAACGAAACCATTTTATTGTCCATGCAATCAACGAAACTACGCAATGCTGGCTGGTGTGTAGAGTACGTGCTGCATGCCCTACAAAAGCTAACAACTGGTCTGAACTGGAAATTTCGGTAGGCTCGTTATATCAAGTCCAAGTTTCTTCGCAAAAAAAAAAAATCAAGTCCAAGTTTTTTTTTGTGAGACATTTATATCAAGTCCAAGTGGAGTAACTAGATGCCAATTAGGCTGTCGGGCGAGAGGAATGAACACGGGGTTGGTTGGTTGGTTAAGGCCCGGTTCACTGGCCCATCAAGTTTGACCGGAGCCTGGCCCACTCCCACTGCCGCATTCACGAGCTTATCCATTCCCGTCCTCCATCCCATCATCATGAAAATAAAGAAAGAAAAATCTGGAGAAGCCACACTGCCGGCGCCCATTGGTGGAGACCCGGGAGCGAAAGGAACGGACGGGGACGGCCAGGAATCTATAGATGCACCACCACCGCTACACCTACATAGCACCTACTCCTGCACAAGTTGCATGAAACATTCCCCAAAAAAGGAAAATAGTTGCATGAAGTTTTTACATTTTACCATATTTAGAAATGGTATTTTTCTAAACACCTCATGTATGGACTTGAAATGGCGAATCAAACCTTCGAACATTTTGTAGTTTTTTTCCCCTCATGTGCTACGGTGATCCTCGACCAGGTCAAGATGTTTTTTCCATGGCTAGTAAGATTGTACTAGTTCACATGATTGATGTTTTTTTGCCTACAAAAGTAAAGAATATTATGGGTGCAAAAATTGTGTAACCGTTGTACTTGACAGGACTCCCGATAGATCAAGCACACAAGTCAAAGATGGCATGAAAAATGGCATGCTACAGAAAATGCGTGACACTTTTCCTTTAATATATGATTGCGCTACCTTCGACATGAATGGCAAGCTATATCGGAAACAAGAACAAATGATTGCGCTAACAATTAAATAGCTTATAAAAAATAATGACAGTTTAGATAATACTACGACCCAAGGTGGATATATAGCATCTTGGACCATTGATGCGTTTCTAAGTAACAACAAACTAGTGTTTTGATACTTTATCTGATCCTGAATGTAAGTTTATAGGTCACGGCATATCATCTTACGAAAAAGGTATATACGCTATGAAAGTAATTTTTTGTAAACCAAATAATGATACAAGTTTGATGTTTAAGATATTATTAGGGCATCTTTTGTTCGTTCTAAAGATGCAAAATAGATACATCAAGCTCATTCAAATCCTACTGTGTTTTTCATTTGTTTGACCGTGTCACAGAAAAACAATAGATATTTTCAAGAGGTCTGAGTGCACAATTAAATTTCCTTCAAAATGTTGTGTGAATGAATTCTTAAATCTAAGGATTTGAATCCTCTAAATTTTGTTTGAAAATATTTTGAATGAGAGAGACCCTACAACTTTTTTTAATTAAGATTTTTTTTTGGCAGATAAATCAGATGTTTGTCTGGTAAAACTTTAGATGGAGTAACATTCGGTTTCGTTTGAAATCTGCAACATGAATCTCTACTATTAAACGAAAGTTGGTGGTCGTACGCCCGATGTAGAGGTTGCAATAACTAAATCCAATCAAATCAAATCTTTTGCAGCCCCTTCAACGATAGATGCAATGTAATTGCATTAACGCAATCAAATCAAATCAAACCATTATAGCTATATGCCAGACATGAGCAAACAAATAAAATCAAATCTTTTACATTAACTCAATCCAATCAAATCATTTTCTACATTAGAATATGGTGGGTTTAAAGTATATGTTGCACACGATTAATGTTGAACCTACAGAATATGTATGGCTCCATTGCAACACACGGACAATTAGCCAGTGCCACGCGTGTCTCAAAATGTGTGTCATAAAACGTGTTGCATTTTGAGACAAGGGAGTATAAAATAAAAAGTGATGTTGTATTTCTCTCAAAGCAATCCAAAACTTTCTTTTTTTGCCAGTGAGCAATCCAAAACTTTCCTTTTTTTGCGAGTGAGCAATCCAAAACTTTGAGATACAAAAATCGTAGGCTGCAATACAGATATAAGCAGCCACGTGCCAGGACTCACAGGCTGTAGTATTCCAAATACTACAGCATAGCAGCTGTTGTTGGATGTAACAAAATGCCTGAATGCAGTTGTTGTCTGACAGCTTTCCTCCCCCTTTCCACCATTCCCCCATTTTACCCCGCCTGCCTCAGTCAGTCTCAGTCACCTCACTCAGTTGAGTTGTACCCCCACCAACCACAGCTTGAACTCCAAAAGAGGGCAGTAAAAATTACTACTCCACCAAAGCACTTCATCACTCAAGTTACTAGCCTAGATCCTAACCCTAACCCTGGACAAGATTAGCAGCTCCCAACACACCAAAGCTGAAAAAAGCTAAAAAAGCCAAGAAATGACAGCGGAGGAGGAGCAGCAGGAAAAGACATCGCAGGGGAGGAAGAAAGTCCGGTAAATCCAGAAAGTGGGCGTGGTATCTATCTATCTATCTATCTTTCCCTAGATTTTCTTATTCCCCCCTCCCCTATCTCTCTCTCCTCGGCGTCTTCTCTTCTCTCCCCATCGCCATCTGCGGTCCATTATTGGTCTCCTCCTCCCTTGTTCTTGCCTGGTTTTTGGGGAAGGGGAGGGAGGCGGGGAGGGCGATTTGGCAGGAGGAAGACGAAGAAGGAGAGGAGGAAAGCTGTTGATTTTGGGGGACGGACGGCAAGTTGGTGTGGTTGTTTTGCGTGTGGGTGTGGAGATGGACCCCAAGTTCCCCCCTCCCCCACCGCTAAACAAAGCGGAGCCCACCTCCGCGGCGACGGCCACCACCACCACCTCCTCCCCCTCCTCCACGCCCGCCCAGCACCACCAGCAGCAGCACCACCAGCAGCAGCAGCTGGATCGCGAGCAGTACCACCACCCGCCGGCGCAGGAGCAGCAGCAGCCGCCGCATCAGCAGCACCTGCAAATCCAGGTGCATCAGCAGCAGGAGGATGGGGGCGGGGGCGGGGGGAAGGAGCAGCAGCAGCAGCAGCAGCAGCAGGCGGTGGTGGCCGCGGCGGCGGCGGCGGGGGACCGGAGGGTGCAGGCGCTGGGGCCCAAGCGGAGCTCCAACAAGGACCGCCACACCAAGGTGGACGGCCGGGGGCGCCGGATCCGGATGCCGGCGCTCTGCGCCGCGCGGATCTTCCAGCTCACGCGCGAGCTCGGCCACAAGTCCGACGGCGAGACCGTGCAGTGGCTGCTGCAGCAGGCCGAGCCGGCCATCGTCGCCGCCACCGGCACGGGCACCATACCGGCGTCCGCGCTCTCCTCCGTCGCGCCCTCGCTCCCCTCGCCCACCTCCGCGCTCGCCGGCCGCCCGCACCACCACCACCACATGTGGGGGCCGCCGCCGGCCTCCGCGGGCTTCTCGCAGGCCGGCTTCATGAACTCCTCCGGCGCCGACGGCGGGGGCATCGGCGGCCTCATGCAGCGGATTGGCCTCCCCGCCGGGATCGAGCTGCCGGGCGGCGGCGCGGGGGGCATGGGTGGCCACATCGGGTTCGCGCCCATGTTCGCCGGCCACGCGGCCGCGGCCATACCGGGGCTGGAGCTCGGCCTGTCGCAGGAGGGCCACATCGGGGTGCTCAGCCAGTTCTACCACCAGGTCGGCGGCGCCGCCGGGGCCAGCGGGCAGCTGCAGCACCCGCACCCGCACCCCCACCAGCACCACCACCACGAACAGCAGCACCACCAGCAGCAGCAGCAGCAGGACGGGGAGGACGAGCGCGAGGACGGCGACTCCGAGGAGGAGTCCGGGCAGTAGCAGGCTGTTGTCCACTTGTTATCACCACATCTGTTTCTGTTAATTTCTGCAGAAGGAGAAACCAAGGAAGGAGAGAAAACTGTATGCACGCAGCTATGGCGACGCTTTGATTACCTTTAGGTTGTTGTTGTTCGTTTCTTGGGCTTGTGATGAGTTTTTAAGTCGATTTTTTTCACTTGTGGTGTCCAAACTCAAAAGAGGCTTCTTGCTCTGGGGTTTTAGTGGAATGGATCAGGGTCATCCTCAGTTCCTACTCCTGCTGCTCCTTTGATCATCGCCAGAATTCCCTCCGGTTCAGGTAAAATCCATGATCCTTTTCCGCATTCCGCTTGTCCGATCATTTGAGCAGGGAGCTTGGTTGACCGATGAGCCTATGTATGAATGTTTGTTTTCTGTCCATGTTGCAGGTGTATAATAGCTGAGAGCTGGATGATTTCGATCATCCTCCCTTGAGTGAGTGCCTTATTTGTTGTTATTGCAAGGTGTGTAGATATTCAGGTGATTTTGCAGCTAGGGAGGTGTTCTTTTATAGGAGCAGTGATCTGCTCTTGAGCGATCAAGATGATGGCTGGCAATTTTATCCTCCCTTCCCACGGGCAATTTCTGCAACGAAAATATGATACAATAATAAACATTTCTAGATCCCTGATTCTATATGCTTATCTTCTTAGACAATCATTTTATATAGCATTATCCTTGTTTGCTTCATCTGTGTCGGACCAATGATTCTTTTGAATTTTTTTTTCTCGCCAGCATAAAGTTGCACTACTTTCTCTTGCTTATAATGTACTCCCTCCGACCCATAGTAAGTGTCATATTTTTAGTTCAAATTTGAACTAAAACTATTACACTTATTATGGATCAGAGGGAGTAGTTTATTTGACTAGTAGTAATCTAGTATATTTGCTAGCTAGATGGAACTGTCTATAAATAGGATAAGGCAGTAGAATGTTCAGTAGATGTATTCAGGATGGTGAAATGTTTTTAGAATTAGATGTGCATGAATACTGAATTTATTGCGCACAATTGTTCAAAATGCCATGTCGTCGTTTAATTCTGAGGCAAAACTGAAAATCTTTGAACTTGGTCCATCATAGAGTACAGTGGTAGCAGTGAAAATTGTCTAGAAACATTTCTGTTTAAATGTCAAAAATATCATTGGTTCACCAAAGGGCAGGCGAGCATGTCAGACATTTGGGCTGTTCCACAATGATAAGGTGGATACACACACAATAGCATGGATTAACATTAATTCTGATTCGATAAACCTTTCATGAGGTGTTCTGCAAGGAAATGGCTAAAACTATACTGAAATTGATTAGACCTTTCTGTGCTCTGCTTCTGGAGTCTGGAGAAGTTATAAACACCCTCTGCCCACCGCTGTGCTTAGCTTATATACCCTTCTTGTCTATTTTCCTGTCATGGTAAAGATCACTAGACACTATTATCAGCAGAAGTAGTGGTGTACTAGTTTTGTAGATGGATTTCGCTGTGTAGCATTAGGGGAAGCTGCATGCCATTTCCATGATTTTAGGTAGTTTATCTGCCAGCTCATCCAACACTAACAACATTTGTGCCCTTTTTCCTGGTGGGGCAGTAGAATGCACTCATCTACTTGAACAATAATAATATGCCAACGTGTCAAGGGATCATTAAACTAAGAAGTAAGAACCCCTTTACCAGTTGGATAGCAGCATGTTCTCATTGTGGTCATCAAGGATAACAAAAGAAAAGGGAAAAAGAAAAAAGGGTGTCCCTTTCTGTGTGTGCAGCATGATCATGCTGGCAACCGTGGTTCACCTATTATTTCTTAACAGTGCATTGCTTGTTTATCATGACTTGGACTGCCGCCTGCCTGCTCCCCAATGGAAAGTTCAGTCATGGCTCTGGGTAGGGTGAAACTTAACAGTTCAGTTTCGATGCTGCCTTGGTTTCTCTTGTGTTTGCATGCATGGATCCATCCATCCATTCATGTTTTACCTCTTCAGTCTGCATGGAGTTCAATCTATTCATATGTTTTTGCTTGTTAAGTCCATTCATGAGATCTTCCATAAATGCGAGACAGAGCATCTGAGTCATCTGAGTATGCATTCATGTTTGGCATGGCACCTGTCGGATCTTGGCTAGTTGCCATGAACCAAAGTGCATGAGGGTGTCGTCAGGCCACATGGTGCGGGCTGCCAATGGTGGTAGAGTGGCAGCAAACATCAGCAGCGTCGCCCTACCCTGAACTGAAATGTGCCTCCGCATCCTTCAAGAAACAGATTTCTGTTGGGTCGCTCATCTGATAGGGGGAGTTATTTCCGGTGACCTCATGCATGCATGCTTCCCATCTACTCCTGCCGTAGTCACATTTATTCTGTGTGTCCCGAGAGAGGAATAGACGTGTGCCGTTCCCCTTCCCGGCCGCTCCGTTGCGGTCTATGCCAGATTTGGATTCTGAACAAGTTTTGGACGGGTATGATGTGTTCTTCCATTGCGCAATGCAAGTGTGCTTGCGCTTCCATTTCCTCACTTTCTGTTTGATTTGTACTGCCTCCGTCCCGAATTACCCGTCGCTCAAACAGATGCCACGTCCCTCCGTTTGAGCGACAAATAATTCCAGACGGACGGAGTAGTTGTTTACTGGCACGCGAGTCACGCGGCTCTTAAACAAGACCAGCGACAAGCACCATGATTGCTCGCGCCACTCACCTCTGCTGCTGCTGAGATTACGGGATTACTAGTCAGTGTGGACAGTGTCATGCAAAAGCTCCTCTACTAAAACCAAATGTGCGTCTACATCTAATCCTTGATGGAAAGCGGCACAGGTGGGGTGGGTGGTGGTCGGAGGCGCCAACATCTGTTCCTCCATGGGTGGCAGTTTTATTCCCCGCGGCGGGCGACATCACATTCACATGGACGCGGCCTCGCTTTGTGACTGTCCACTCTTTTCCGAGGCTGCTGCTTTGTTTAGCAGTCTCTTTTGACGCTTTTGCTGTCATCCAAGTTAGCGTTGTGAAGACAAGTGTGATGCTCGCCGGAATTTGCTTCTTCACCGATTTTTATTTTATTTTTTTGAAACAACGCAAAAGATTTCCCATTTCATTGAATAGAAAAAGTTTTAGAACAAAGCCGCAAAAGAGACGATAATAAAGAAAGAACTACTCTCGCGGTATTACAATACCCAACTGCTTCGCACCGGCCAAAGCCCAAAGAGACACCTCATCTTTAATCTTGGAAATGAGAACCATCGAAGGGACGGCCGTGTTACGGAAGACTCTAGCATTGCGTTCGGTCCAAATCTCCCATGGGATGAGCATCATCAGAGAGGCCAGCGCCTTGGGAGATCCAACCCGAGTGTGTATGTTGTTGGTCCACCAATCTCTCACCGAGACCCTCGTCGCCCAGGTGGCTGAGTTAACGTGGTGCAATCCTAGCCACAGAATAATACCATTCCACACCCGAAGAGTGAATCAGCATTGGAAGAGGAGATGAGCCGCAGATTCCTGACATCGCTTGCATAGAGGGCATACACCACAATTGGGCCAACCCCGCCTACTTAGGCGATCGGACGTCCAGATCCTATTTTGCAGAACAAGCCAAGCAAAAAATTTGCAGCGCGGGGGAGCCCACACCTTCCAGACCAATTGCACTAGATACAAAGTAGTAAGCCCTTCAAATTGTGCCTTGTATGCCGAAGAGGCGGAGTACATACCATCTTTAGTGAACTTCCATACAATTGAATCCTCCATCCCCTCTTCAAGGGTGACAGAATTCAGGTTTCCCCAAAGATTTGCAAACTCTTGGACGTGACCAAGGGAAAGGCTATTGGAAATGTCAATGTTAGAGATCCACGGATTGCTGTGTAGAGCTTCCTGGACGGAATAGTTTTTCTTTCGAGAGAGGTCAAAGATGTGAGGCACGATGTCACGGGGTCGCAAGCCCTGTAGCCAAGAGGAGTTCCAAAATTTTGCCGTTCGTCCGTTGCCCATCGTGACGCGGGTGGCAGCCGCAAAAAAACGTCCGGTCATCATCTCTGCACGGCGTGCCCATACCAAACCATGGTTTTGTGGGATCCTTCCACTCCAACCAAAGCCACCTAAGCCGAAGAGCCTTAGCAAATTTGTCCAAATTTAACACGCCCAGGCCACCATTCTTCTCCGGCTTGCAAACAAGGTCCTAGTTTATTTTGCATTTTCCACCGAAAACTATATTCGTGCCCGCCCAAAGATAGGCGCGCCGTAGTCTATCAATTTTCTTCAGAACCTCCACCGGGATGTCGAGAGGCGTAAGGTGATATATGGCAATAGCGGTGAGGACGGCCTTAAACAGAACGGCCCGGCCCGCAGTGGCGACATGTCTGCTTTGCCAAGGTGGGAGCTTGCTGGCCACCTTATCCTCGAGGTGCTGAAAATGAATCCGCTTGAGACGCCTAACGGACAACGGCAGCCCAAGGTATCTCATCGGGAACGAAGTGCGAACAGCCGGGAAAGCATGGAGAATATCATCAAGATCAACATCGCCGCAACAAATAGGGGCCACAAGGCTTTTGGTGCAGTTAGTGACGAGGCCGGTGACTTCCCCAAAGGAGGCCAGGGTGGATGCAAGGAATTGAACGTCTACTTTGATAGGCTTGACAAATATGGCCGCGTTGTCGGCATATAGCGATGCACGGATGGTCGTGGCTCTTCCAGAAAGCGGTTGGAGGTGTCCCTGAGCAGTGGCCTTGTTTAGAAGGTGGTGTAGAGGGTCAATCACCAGGACGAACAAAAGGGGAGACATGGGGTCTGCCTGTCGCAGCCCACAACCATGCTTCAGCGGGTCACCCATCACTCCATTGATCAAGACTCTCGATGTGGCCGTGGACAGGAGGGCTGAAACCCACTCTCGAAATCTGCTTGGGAAGTCGAGGTGTCGTAGGAGATCAAAAAGGAAATCCCATCGCACCGAATCAAAAGCTTTCTTGATGTCGAGCTTGAAGAGCAAAGTTGGGGTTTTGCGGCGGTGAAGCTTCCTTGCCAAGTTTTTGACATACATGAAATTATCATGGATACTTCTCTTCTTTATAAAAGCGCTTTGGGCATTTGAGACTAGGCTTTGCATGTGCGGGGCAAGGCGCATGGCCATCATCTTAGCGATGATCTTAGCAATGGCTTGGATGAGACTAATGGGCCGGAAATCTGAGATGCACTCTGCACCATCCTTCTTAGGGATGAGGGTGATGTTCGCCGAGTTGAGCCAATGGAGATTGGCGGTGTGCAAGTTGGAGAAGTGATTGACGATGATCATAATGTCCCCTTTGATGATCTCCCAACAGTCCTTGAAGAAGGCACCGGTGAAGCCATCCGGCCCCGGCGCTTTGTCACTTGGGAGATCCCAGATTGCCCTCTTAACCTCTTCCTCTGTGAAGGCAGCCCCAAGATCCGAAAGGTCACATGCAGGGACCGGAATATTATTCCAATGAATGTCAATGCTGCAAGGTGGACCCCTTTTTGTTACCTCCAGGAAGTGGTTTGGATGATGGACTTCTTGTGATCATGATCAGTGACCCATCCACTATTGTGCTTGAGGTGGTGGATGAAATTCTTTCTTCTTCTATGACTGACACAGAGATGAAAAAAATGGGTGTTGGCATCTCCAACTTTGAGGTTGGTGATTCTCAAACATTGCCTTTTTCGGGCACGCTCAAGCACAGACAGACTAATCACCTTGCGCTTTAGCCTCCTACGGAGATCGCGCTCATCAGCACTGAGGGGTCGGGAGTCTTGGGCCTCATCCAAACAGAGAATTACCTCTAGGGCCATGTGGACTTGCACCTTCGAATGTGCAAAAATCGTCTTGCTCCATTTTTTAAGCGCTTGGCTCGTCTTTTTCATTTTGTGAAAGAGAATGTTGTAGGGGTCCACGTGGTTCACCTCTCTGCCCCAAACTCCTTGGACAATATCTTGGAACCCAGGCATTTTGGTCCAAAAGTTTTCAAGGCGGAAGCACTTGTTTCTCGGCGGCCCTTTATCATTGGCAAGGAGAAGTGGGCAATGGTCAGAGAGCGAAGATGAAAGAGCATGCAGAAGATGTGTGCCAAATTTGACGTCCCAATCCTCATTGCAGACGAAAGAGTCGAGCTTGCTCATAGTTGGATCGTTTCGCTCGTTGCTCCAAGTAAATTTCTGGTTTTGATGGTGTATCTCTTTAAGTTCACACGCATTGAGTGCATTGCGGAAACGGACAATTCGACTCCGATCAACATTTGCACGGTTTTTGTCTCTAGCTCTATATATTTGGTTAAAGTCACCGGTGACCAACCATTTATCTCCAGTGGGGGGCTTCTCCTGGGCCAGCTCCTGGAAGGAGGCGTCTTTGAGGTTGCTTCAAATCGGGCCATAGACAGATGTTAGCTTGAATGAAGTGCATGATGAAGCAATGGTGACTTGGGCAGAGAGGAAAAAAGCACCGAAGGACACATCCTGGACGGAGACAAAGTTCTCATCCCAGAGAAGCAGAATGTCGCCACGGGTACCCGTTGCCAGACGTTGAGCAAATTTCTTCAATCTGTGCCCTCCCAGGTGGGAAGCAGTGAAAGGGTCGACCTGCTCGAGCTTTATTTCTTGAAAACAAATGATATGACAGGGAGTAGCAATGACGGTCTCGTAGATGGCAGTGCGACGATCAGGACAGTTTAAGCCTCAGACATTCCAACTAAGAACACTCAAGTTTTGATCTAACATTGATGGACTCGGATCACATCAGAGGAGCAGACCCAAACATGATCAGCTCTAGGCGTACCGCACACCAACTCAAAGTGGAACAAAGCACAACTCAACAGCCAACAACAGTTGCAACACACATCTAAGGGCGCCTCGCCAGGGTAATAGCTAGCCGCGGCCCTCAAGACCAGCAGCAAGTAGGCGTACAACATGCATTTCAGGGTTGTAGCTAACATGGAGAAGGGGCAACATCAACTGGGACCCACACCAGTCCGATCATGCCGACGTGCCGGCGATCTCCTCGGCTGACGCCTGTAGTTCAGGGCCGACCTCACCTCCATGTTCCAACAGGGCGTCTTCAACAGCCGTAGCAAGGTCACAATCAAGGTTGAACAGAGCCCTAAGGGCTGAACAACTATGTCCGGAAGCCTTCCCTGAAACATGTCGACGAACTTGCCAATGGCGTCTTCCGTGAGCTGTTGTCCTTCATCTATGATTCCCAAGCGCTGGCATAACAGTCTCTCGGCCATCTGTGCCACAGGCACCTTTCTGTTCTTTGCTCGAAGGCGTGGGCTACACCTGGTCATGTTGAAGCCAACCACACCCGCAAGTGTCTTCCTCCTGTTTGCAGGTCGGTGCGGTGGAGTGGAGCTTGGCGCAGGTAGTAGCGGTGGCTGACGGGCAACAAAGAGCGGGGATCTTGGTGGCAAGGCGGACGAGCTTCCTAGAGGGGTGGACATGGGGATGTGGACAGGGGTGTCCGATTCTGGCTCCGTGCAAGGCGACCTGGCCACCGAGGGTGAAGCAGCAACGGTCTCCGGTGTTGCGTTCGGCGGGCTCCGGCGCGCCTCCGATCGTGTCTCACTATCATCCAGCAAGAAGGACGGCTGGATCCTGGCATCTAGGCAGGCGGTGGTTTCGCAGAGCCAGCCCATGGCAGAGTTGGTAGTCTCGATCTCGATAATGTCCTCGGTGGTGCGCGGCGATGGCAGAGGCAAGACCATGGCAGAGTTAGAAGTCTTGATCTCGATGATGTCTCAAGAGGTGGTGCGCGGCGATGTCGGAGATGAGCGTCCATGAGAATCAAGGGTGACAGTGGTAACAGAGTCTCGACACGACGTTTCAGCTGAGCGGTTGTGCGTTCTGATCCATGCTCTTCGGCCTGAGGCAGGGATAGGTCCGGGGTCGCTGTCGACCAGCCTCCCAGCGGCTGCTTGCGAGCGGGGAATTGGTCCAACAGGGCGTAGGCATGCTGCAGAAGAACTAGGCAGCCATTGCACGGTGGCCGCAGGCGACACACACATAGGAGGCGGCGTTGGTGGCGTCTTCAGGGGGTTGAAGCAGGATCTTGCGCGGTGGCCGAACTGACGGCAACAAAGACACTTGAAGGGGTTGCGGCAGCTAGCTTTGCAATGGCCTCTGTCAAGGCATCGATGGCAAACCCGATCTCGGAACTTCACAAAGTCTGCACATCCAAAAGGGGAGTAAGAAGCAGAGGCGCTCCGTCTTGAATGTCGGTAGCTGCGGGATTGGGCCCTCCATCAGTACTTCGGTCGCACTGGCAACCACCCTTTCTCGGCGTTGACCACATGCGGAGAGGAAGGCGTGGGGAGCTCGGGGCTTGAGCAGGAGCATGGCCGGGCGTTGAAGGTCCGGCTGGACTCCGATTTGATGCAGGGGCGATGGGCGCCAAGAATAGCCGGCGAGGGAGGGGGTGGAGTCTAGCAGCGTCGCATTGACGGCGAAGCTGACCCTAGAAGCGGCAGCCGGCACGACCGGGGCAGCAGCAGAGTCGTGCGGAATCTCCATCGGTTGCGAATCCGAGACAAAGGGGGAGCTGGATTCAGCAGCCAACCTAAGCGGCAAGGCTGGATCTCGCGACGCCTGGGAGAGCTGCGGAAAGAGCGACCACACCAGCGCCTCACGGGCGAACCTCGGGGAGGGGAAACCGGGAGGGAAGGCCGGTGAGATTGAGGAGGGCGGGTCGGGAGCGCAGTTGGCAGCGGCGGCTTGGGTGGCTGCGGATGCCGGAGCGACACGTCGCAGGAGCTGGGGAGTGTGTGCAAGAGCCATCACTTTCTTGTAATGCTACTTTGTAGTCCTTCACCGAAATTTGAGCGTGGTAGAGTAGTACTTCCTCCGTAAAGAAATATAAGAGTGCTTAGATAACTTTTTATATTTCTTTATAGAGGGAGTACATTTGAAAAGGAGTGTTCACTTGGGTATACAAGTGATCGCCATCAGTCCATGGTGGGCAGCGTCCTGGATTCATATATTCTTCTACGATTCAGAGGCGTGGAAAAGTTACGTCGAACGAATGTCTCACCAAACTGATAGGATTTGGCGCAGCCTTGTGATGCTCAGAAAACTCCAGAGGAACAACTGTAGTTTCGCTTAACGCTTGTGCTAAATCTCAGTCCAATTTGGTAAGTCTGTGTGTTGTCGTTAATTGTTAATTAACAGTCCAACTCTGAAGATGGATTGGTGGCAGGTGGCTGCGGCGGCCTCATACCCGGCAGACGTCCTGGCTGAGGAGTGCGCCGAACTGGTAGGTGCCCCATACCCGCCAGACATCCTGGTTGGGACCTCAGGTCTTAGATGTTTAGGTTTAGCTGCGATGTCTGTGTGGTATTAGGCCCAGGCTATCAGCGTCCCTTCATCATTGGATAGGTATAGCGACAGTTGCTTAGACGGTGGCTTTAGTCTTGTTGTTGTATTACTTTGTAAGGTCTTGTGAGAATAATTAATAAAGTGGCCATATGCATCGCCCAGATGCAGAGGCCGGGGGTCATCCTCCTTTTCTAAAAAATAAAAATAAAAATTGTTTGTTGGTGTGTAGCATGGCTAGGGTTGTTTCTCCTATTATTAGATAGCCGGATTAAAAGGCACAAGTTGTGAACGGGGCAGTACCCCAATGGTTGGGTCGTGGTGGTGCACCCAACAACCAGGGTTCAACTCCTGGTATTCTCACTAAGGGAACCCTATTAATAATAAAAATGTCGTAAGCAATGGTTTACTTGTTGGGGATCGTTGCAGAAATTAAAAAAATTCTACGCATCACCAAGATTAATCTATGGAGTAACTAGCAACGAGAGAGAGGCCAGTGTATCTTCATACCCTTGAAGATCGCGAGACGGAAGCGTTACAAGAACGCGGATGAAGGAGTCGTACTCGAAGCGATTCAGATCGCGGTGGATTCCTATCTTAGCGTCGAACAACGGCACCTCCACATTCAACACACGTGCAGCTCGGTGACGTCTCCTGCGCCATGATCCAGCAAGGAGGAGGGAGAGGTTGAGGAAGATGGCTCCAACCGTAGCACGACGGCGTGGTGGTGATGGAGTGGCAGTTCTCCGGCAGGGCTTCGCCAAGCTCGCGTGGAGGAGGACAGGTGTTGGGGAGGGGAGGGGTTGTGCCTTGGAAGTGGTGCTACAGCCCTTCCCTCACCCCTCTATTTATAGGGAGAAGAGGGAAGGGGGCCGGCCCCTCTAGATGAGATCTAGAGGGGGGGCAAGGGGGAGGGGGCTTGCCCCCCAAGCAAGGGGGCGCCCCCCTTAGGGTCCCCCCCCAAACCTAGGCCCATGGGCCCCGGGGGGGGGGGGTGGAGCCCAACCCTATTAAGGGCTGGTTCCCTTCCACCTACAGCCCATAAGGCCCTCCGGGACAGGTGGCCCCTCCCGATGGACCCCCGGAACCCCTCCGGTGGTCCCGGTACAATACCGGTATACCCCCGAATATTTCCGGTGACCGTATGACGACTTCCCATATATAAATCTTCACCTCCGGACCATTCTGGAACTCCTCATGACATTCGGGATCTCATCCGGGACTCCAAACAACATTCGGTAATCACATACAAATCTTCCTTATACCCCTAGCATCATCGAACCTTAAGTGTGTAGACCCTACGGGTTCGGGAATCACGCAGACATGACCGAGACAGCTCTCCGGCCAATAACCAACAGCGGGATTTGGATACCCATGTTGGCTCCCACTTGTTCCACGATGATCTCATCGGATGAACCACGATGTCAAGGATTCAAGTAATCCCGTATACAATTCCCTTTGTCAATTTGTACGTTACTTGCCCGAGATTCGATCGTCGGTATCCCAATACCTCGTTCAATCTCGTTAACGGCAAGTCACTTTACTCATTCCATAATGCATGATCCCGTGACTAACCACTTAGTCACATTGAGCTCATTATGATGATGCATTACCGAGTGGGCCCAGAGATACCTCTCCGTCACACGGAGTGACAAATCCCAGTCTCGATTTGTGCCAACCCAACAGATACTTTCGGAGATACCTGCAGTTCACCTTTATAGTCACCCAGTTACGTTGTGACGTTTGGTACACCCAAAGCACTCCTACGGTATCTGGGAGTTACACAATCTCATGGTCTAAGGAACTGATACTTGACATTAGAAAAGCTTTAGCAAACGAACTACACGATCTTGTGTTATGCTTAGGATTGGGTCTTGTCCATCACATCATTCTCCTAATGATGTGATCCTGTTATCAATGACATCCAATGTCCATAGTCAGGAAACCATGACCATCTGTTTATCAACGAGCTAGTCAACTAGAGGCTCACTAGGGACATGTTGTGGTCTATGTATTCACACATGTATCACGGTTTTCGGTCAATACAATTACAACATGAATAGTAGATAATTATCATGAACAAGGAAATATAATAATAATCATTTTGTTATTGCCTCTAGGGCATATTCCCAACAGTCTCCCACTTGCACTAGAGTCAATAATCTAGTTACACTGTGATGAATCGAACACCCATAGAGTTCTGGTGTTGATCATGTTTTGCTCGTGGAAGAGGTTTAGTCAGCAGATCTGCGACATTCAGATCCGTATGCACTTTGCAAATATCTATGTCTCCATCTTGAACATTTTCACGAATGGAGTTGAAGCGACGCTTGATGTGCCTGGTTTTCTTGTGAAACCTGGGCTCCTTGGCAAGGGCAATAGCTCCAGTGTTGTCACAGAAGAGAGTCATCGGCCCTGACGCATTGGGAATAACTCCTAGGTCGGTAATGAACTCCTTCATCCAGATTGCTTCATGTGCCGCCTCCGAGGCTGCCATGTACTCCGCTTCACATGTAGATCCCGCCACGATGCTTTGCTTGCTACCGCACCAGCTTTCTACCCCACCATTCAAAATATACACGTATCCGGTTTGTGACTTGGAGTCATCCAGATCTGTGTCGAAGCTAGCATCGACGTAACCCTTTACGACGAGCTCTTTGTCACCTCCATAAACGAGAAACGTATCCTTAGTCCTTTTCAGGTACTTCAGGATATTCTTGATCGCCGTCCAGTGTTCTATGCTGGGATTACTTTGGTACCTTGCTACCAAACTTACGGTAAGGTTTACATCAGGTCTGGTACACATCATGACATACATAATAGACCCTATGGCCGAGGCATAGGGGATGACAGTCATCTTTTCTCTATCTTCTACCGTGGTCGGGCATTGAGCCGAGCTCAATTTCACACCTTGCAACACAGGCAAGAACCCCTTCTTGGACTGATCCATATTGAACTTCTTCAATATCTTATCAAGGTATGTGCTTTGTGAAAGACCTATGAGGCATCTCAATCTATCTCTATAGATCTTGATGCCTAATATATAAGCAGCTTCTCCAAGGTCCTTCATTGAAAAACACTTATTCAAGTAGGCCTTTATGATGTCCAAAAGTTCTATATCATTCCCCATCAACAGTATGTCATCCACATATAATATGAGAAATGCTACAGAGCTCCCACTCACTTTCTTGTAAATGCAGGCTTCTCCATAGGTCTGCATAAACCCAAACGCTTTGATCATTTCATCAAAGCGAATGTTCCAACTCCGAGATGCTTGGACCAGCCCATAGATGGATCGCTGGAGCTTGCATACCTTGTTAGCATTCTTAGGATCGACAAAACCTTCTGGTTGCATCATATACAATTCTTCCTTAAGATAGCCGTTAAGGAATGCCGTTTTGACGTCCATTTGCCATATCTCATAATCATAGAATGCGGCAATTGCTAACATGATTCGGACGGACATCAGCTTTGCTACGGGTGAGGAAGTCTCATCTTAGTCAACCCCTTGAACTTGTCGATGACCCTTAGCGACAAGTCGAGATTTATAGATGGTAACATTACCATCCGCGTCCATCTTCTTCTTAAAGATCCATTTGTTTTCTATCGCTCGCCAATCATTGGGAAAGTTTGTCAAAGTCCATACTTTGTTTTCATACATGGATCCTATCTCGGATTGCATGGCTTCAAGCCATCTGTTGGAGTCTGGGCCCGCCATTGCTTCTTCATAGTTCGAAGGTTCACCGTTGTCTAACAACATGATTTCCAGGACAGGGTTGCCATACCATTCTGGTGTGGAACGTGTCCTTGTGGACCTACAAAGTTCAGTAGCAACTTGATCCGAAGTACCTTGATCATCATCATTAACTTCCTCTCTAGTCGGTGCAGGCACCACAGGAACATCTTCCTGAGTTGCGCTACTTTCCGGTTCAAGAGGTAGTACTTCATCAAGTTCCACTTTCCTCCCACTTACTTCTTTCGAGAGAAACTCTTTCTCCAGAAAGGACCCATTCTTGGCAACGAAGATCTTGCCTTCGGATCTGAGGTAGAAGGTATACCCAATGGTTTCCTTAGGGTATCCTATGAAGACACATTTTTCCGACTTGGGTTCGAGCTTTTCAGGTTGAAGTTTCTTGACATAAGCATCGCATCCCCAAACTTTTAGAAACGACAACTTAGGTTTCTTCCCAAACCATAATTCATACGGTGTCATCTCAATGGATTTAGGCGGTGCCCTATTTAAAGTGAAGGTAGCTGTCTCTAAAGCGTATCCCCAAAATGATAGTGGTAAATCGGTAAGAGACATCATAGATCGCACCATATCCAATAGAGTGCGATTACGACGTTCGGACACACCATTACACTGAGGTGTTCCAGGCGGCGTGAGTTGTGAAACAATTCCACATTTCCTTAAGTGCGTACCAAACTCGTGACCTAAATATTCTCCCCCACGATCTGATCGTAAGAACTTTATTTTTCTGTCACGTTGATTCTCTACCTCACTCTGAAATTCCTTGAACTTTTCAAAGGTCTCAGACTTGTGTTTCATTAGGTAGACACACCCATATATACTCAAGTCATCAGTGAGGGTGAGAACATAACGATAGCCACCGCGAGCCTCAACGCTCATTGGACCGCACACATCAGTATGTATGATTTCCAATAAATTGGTCGCTTGCTCCATTGTTTCGGAGAACGGAGTCTTGGTCATTTTGCCCATGAGGCATGGTTCACACGTGTCAAATGATTCATAATCAAGAGACTCTAAAAGTCCATCTGCATGGAGCTTCTTCATGCATTTGACACCAATGTGACCAAGGCGGCAGCACCACAGGTATGTGGGACTATTATTATCAATCTTACATATTTTGGTATTCACACTATGAATGTGTGTAACATCACGTTCGAGATTCATTAAGAATAAACCATTGACCAGCGGGGCATGACCATAAAACATATCTCTCATATAAATAGAACAACCATTATTCTCGGATTTAAATGAGTAGCCATCTCGCATTAAACGAGATCCAGATACAATGTTCATGCTCAAAGCTGGCACTAAATAATAATTATTGAGGTTTAAAACTAACCCCGTAGGTAAATGTAGAGGTAGTGTGCCGACGGCGATCACATCGACCTTGGAACCATTCCCGACGCGCATCGTCACCTCGTCCTTCGCCAGTCTCTGCTTATTCCGCAGCTCCTGTTTTGAGTTACAAATATGAGCAACCACACCAGTATCAAATACCCAGGAGCTACTACGATTACTGGTAAGGTACACATCAATAACATGTATATCACATATACCTTTGGTGTTGCCGGCCTTCTTGTCCGCTAAGTACTTGGGGCAGTTCCGCTTCCAGTGACCGGTTCCCTTGCAATAAAAGCACTCAGTCTCAGGTTTGGGTTCGTGCTTTGTCTTCTTCCCGGCAACTGGCTTACCGGGCGTGGCAATTCCCTTGTCGTCCTTCTTGAAGTTCTTCTAACCCTTTCCTTTCTTGAAACTAGTGGTTTTATTGACCATCAACACTTGATGTTCCTTTTTGATCTCCACCTCCGGTAATTTCAGCATCGAAAATACCTCAGGAATGGTTTTCACCATCCCCTGCATATTGTAGTTCATCACAAAGCTCTTGTAGCTAGGTGGGAGCGATTGAAGGATTCTGTCAATGACCGCGTCATCCGGGAGGTTAACTCCCAGCTGAGACAAGCGGTTGTGCAACCCAGACATTTTGAGTATGTGATTGCTGACAGAACTATTCTCCTCCATCTTACAACTGTAGAACTTGTCAGAGACTTCATATCTCTCGACCCGTGCATGAGCTTGAAAAACCTTTTTCAGCTCTTGGAACATCTCATATGCTCCGTGCTGCTCAAAACGCTTTTGGAGCCCCGGTTCTAAGCTGTAAAGCATGCCGCACCAAACCAGGGAGTAATCATCACTACGCGATTGCCGGGCGTTCATAATGTCTTGAGTTGCTGGGAAAACGGGTGCTTCACCTAGCGGTGCATCTAGGACATATGCTCTTTTGGCAGCTATGAGGATGATCCTCAAGTTCCGGACCCAGTCTGTATAGTTGCTACCATCGTATTTCAGCTTGGTTTTCTCTAGGAACGCGTTGAAGTTGAGGGCAACATTAGCGTGGGCCATTTGATCTACAAGACATATTGCGAAGATTTTAGACTAAGTTCATGATAATTAAGTTCATCTAATCAAATTATTTAATGAACTCCCACTCAGATAGACATCCCTTTAGTCATCTAAGTGATACATGATCCGAGTCAACTAAGTCGTGTCCGATCATCACGTCAGACGGACTAGTCATCATCGGTGAACATCTTCATGTTGATCGTATCTTCTATACGACTCATGTTCGACCTTTCGATCTCTTGTGTTCCGAGGCCATGTCTGTACATGCTAGGCTCGTCAAGTCAACCTAAGTGTTTTGCATGTGTAAATCTGGGTTACACCCGTTGTATGTGAGCGTTAGAATCTATCACACCCGATCATCACGTGCTGCATCGAAACAACGAACTTTCACAACGACGCATAGTTAGGGGGAACACTTTCTTGAAATTATTATGAGGGATCATCTTATTTATGCTACCGTCGTTCTAAGCAAATAAGATGCAAAAACATGATAAACATCACATGCAATCAAATAGTGACATGATATGGCCAATATCATTTTGCTCCTTTTGATCTCCATCTTTGGGGCGCCATGATCATCATCGTCACCGGCATGACACCATGATCTCCATCATCATGATCTCCATCATCGCGATCTCCATCATCGTGTCTCCATGAAGTTGTCTTGCCAACTATTACTTCTACTACTATGGCTAATGGTTTAGCAATAAAGTAAAGTAATTACATGGTGTTATTCAATGACACGCGGGTCATACAATAAATAAAGACAACTCCTATGGCTCCTGCCGGTTGTCATACTCATCGACATGCAAGTCGTGATTCCTATTACAAGAACATGACCAATCTCATACATCACATATATTTCATTCATCACATCCTTTATGGCCATATCACATCACACGACATATGCTGCAAAAACAAGTTAGACGTCCTCTAATTGTTGTTGCAAGTTTTTACGTGGCTGCTATAGGTTTGTAGCAAGAACGTTTCTTACCTACGCCAAAAACCACAACGTGATATGCCAATTGCTATTTACCCTTCATAAGGACCCTTTTCATCGAATCATATCCGACTAAAGTGGGAGAGAGAGACACCCGCTAGCCACCTTATGCAACTGGTGCATGTCAGTCAGTGGAACCTGTCTCACGTAAGCGTACGTGTAAGGTCGGTCTGGGCCACTTCATCCCATGATGCCGCCGAAACAAGATAAGACTAGTAGTGGCAAGTAAATTGACAAAATCGACGCTCACAACAAACTTGTGTTCTACTCGTGCATAGAAACTACACATGGACCTAGCTCATGATGCCACTGTTCGGGATCGTTGCAGAAATTAAAAAATTTCTACACATCACCAAGATCATGTTGGAAATATGCCCTAGAGGCAATAATAAAAGTATTATTATAGTTCAATGTTCATGATAAATGTCTTTTATTCATGCTATAACTGTATTATCCGGAAATCGTAATACACGTGTGAATACATAGACCACAATATGTCCCTGGTGAGCCTCTAGTTGACTAGCTCGTTGTGATCAACGGATAGTCATGGTTTCCTGACTATGGACATTGGATGTCGTTGATAACGGGATCACATCATTAGGAGAATGATGTGATGGACAAGACCCAATCCTAAGCCTAGCACAAAAGGTCGTGTAGTTCATTTGCTAGAGCTTTGCCAATGTCAAGTATCTCTTCCTTTGACCATGAGAGCGTGTAACTCCTGGATACCGTAGGAGTGCTTTGGGTGTATAAAACGTCACAACGTAACTGGGTGACTATAAAGGTGCACTACAGGTATCTCCGAAAGTATCTATTGTTTTATGCGGATCGAGACTGGGATTTGTCACTCCGTGTAAACGGAGAGGTATCTCTGGGCCCACTCGGTAGGACATCATCACATGCGCAATGTGACCAAGGAGTTGATCACGGGATGATGTGTTACGGAACGAGTAAAGTGACTTGCCGGTAACGAGATTGAACAAGGTATTGGATACCGACGATCGAATCTCGGGCAAGTAACATACCGATAGACAAAGGGAATTGAATACGGGATTGATTAAGTCCTTGACATCGTGGTTCATCCGATGAGATCATCGTGGAACATGTGGGAGCCATCATGGGTATCCAGATCCCGCTGTTGGTTATTGACCGGAGAACGTCTCGGTCATGTCTACATGTCTCCCGAACCCGTAGGGTCTACACACTTAAGGTTCGATGACGCTAGGGTTATAAAGGAAGCTTGTATGTGGTTACCGAATGTTGTTCGGAGTCCCAGATGAGATCCCGGACGTCACGAGGAGTTCCGGAATGGTCCGGAGGTAAAGGTTTATATATGGGAAGTCCTGTTTTGGTCACCGGAAAAGTTTCGGGCGATATCGGTATTGTACCGGGACCACCGGGAGGGTCCCGGGGTCCACCAAGTGGGGCCACCTGCCCCAGAAGGCTGCGTGGGCCAAGTGTGGGAGGGGACCAGCCCCTAGGAGGGCTGGTGCGCCCCCCACAAGGAGTCCAAGGCGCAAGAGAGAGTGGGAGGGGGCAAACCCTAGTCCAGATGGGCCTTAAGGCCCATATTGGTGCGCCTCCCTCTCCTCTCCCCCCTTGGCCGCCTCCCCTTTGCCATCTAGGGCTGGCCGCACCCCTTGGGGGTGGGAAACCCTAAAGGGGGCGCAGCCCCCCCTTCCCCCTATATATAGATGAGTTTTGGGGTTGCCATACACATGAGTTCTCTCCCTCTTGGTGCAGCCCTACCTCTCTCCCTACTCCTCCTCTCCCATGGTGCTTGGCGAAGCCCTGCGGGATTGCCACGCTCCTCCACCACCACCACGCCGTTGTGCTGCTGTTGGATGGAGTCTTCCTCAACCTCTCCCTCTCTCCTTGCTGGATCAAGGCGTGGGAGACGTCACCGGGCTGTACGTGTGTTGAACGCGGAGGTGCCGTGCGTTCGGCACTTGATCATCGGTGATTTGAATCACGACGAGTACGACTCCATCAACCCCGTTCACTTGAACGCTTCCGCTTAGCGATCTACAAGGGTATGTAGATGCACTCTCCTTCTACTCGTAGCTGGTTTCTCCATAGATAGATCTTGGTGACACGTAGGAAAATTTTGAATTTCTGCTACGTTCCCTAACAGTGGCATCATGAGCTAGGTCTATTGCGTAGATTCTTTGTACGAGTAGAACACAAAGTAGTTGTGGGCATTGATGTTGTTCAATATGCTTACCGTTACTAGTCCAATCTTGTTTCGACGGTATTGTGGGATGAAGCGGCCCGGACCGACCTTACACGTACTCTTACGTGAGACAGGTTCCACCGATTGACATGCACTTGGTGCATAAGGTGGCTAGCGGGTGCCAGTCTCTCCCACTTTAGTCGGAACGGATTTGATGAAAAGGGTCCTTATGAAGGGTAAATAGCAATTGGCATATCACGTTGCGGTCTTGCGTAGGTAAGAAACGTTCTTGCTAGAAACCCATAGCAGCCACGTAAAACATGCAACAACAATTAGAGGATGTCTAACTTGTTTTTGCAGGGTATGCTATGTGATGTGATATGGCCAAGAAGAATGTGATGAATGATATGTGATGTATGAGATTGATCATGTTCTTGTAATAGGATTCACGACTTGCATGTCGATGAGTATGACAACCGGGAGGAGCCATAGGAGTTGTCTTTATTTTTTGTATGACCTGTGCGTCATTGAAGAACGCCATGTAACTTACTTTACTTTATTGCTAAACGCGTTAGTCATAGAAGTAGAAGTAGTCGTTGGCGTGACAACTTCATGAAGACACGATGATGGAGATCATGATGATGGAGACCATGGTGTCATGCCGGTGACGATGATGATCATGGAGCCCCGAAGATGAAGATCAAAAGGAGCAAAATGATATTGGCCATATCATGTCACTATTTGATTGCATGTGATGTTTATCATGTTTATGCATCTTGTTTGCTTAGGACGACGGTAGTAAATAAGATGATCCCTTACAAAATTTCAAGAAGTGTTCTCCCCTAACTGTGCACCGTTGCTACAGTTCGTCGCTTCTAAGCACCACGTGATGATCGGGTGTGATGGATTCTTACGTTCACATACAACGGGTGTAAGATAGTTTTACACAGCGAAAACACTTAGGGTTAACTTGACGAGCCTAGCATGTGCAGACATGGCCTCGGAACACGGAGACCGAAAGGTCGAGCATGAGTCGTATGGTAGATACGATCAACATGAAGATGTTCACCGATGATGACTAGTCCGTCTCACGTGATGATCGGACACGGCCTAGTTGACTCGGATCATGTGATCACTTAGATGACCAGAGGGATGTCTATCTAAGTGGGAGTTCATAAGATGAACTTAATTATCCTGAACATAGTCAAAAGACCTTTTGCAAATTATGTCGTAAGCTCGCGCTTTAGTTCCACTGTTTAGATATGTTCCTAGAGAAAATATAGTTGAAAGTTGATAGTAGCGATTATGCGATCAGTAGAAAGCTTATGTCCTTAATGCACCGCTCAGTGTGCTGAACCCCAACGTCGTTTGTCGATGTTGCGAACATCGGACATACACGTTTTGATAACTACGTGATACTTCAATTAAATGGTTTAAGTAGAGGCACCAAAGACGTTTTCAAAACGTCGCGGAACATATGAGATGTTTCGAGGGCTGAAATTGGGATTTCAGGCTCGTGCCCACGTCAAGAGGTATAAGACCTCCGACGATTTTCTTAGCCTGCAAACTAAGGGAGAAAAACTCAATCGTTGAGCTCGTGCTCAGATTGTCTGAGCACAACAATCACTTGAATCGAGTGGGAGTTGATCCTCCAGATGAGATAGTGATGTTTCCCCAAAGTCATTGCCACCAAGCTGCTAGAGCTTCGTGATTAACTATAACATATCAGGGATAGATATGATGATCCTTGAAATATTCATGATGTTTGACACCGCGAAAGTAGAAATCAAGAAGGAGCATCAATTGTTGATGGTTGGTGAAACCACTAGTTTCAAGAAGGGCAAGGGAACAAAGGGATACTTCATGAAACGGCAATTCAGCTGCTGCTCTAGTGAAGAAACCCAAGGTTGAACCCAAACCCGAGACTAAGTGCTTCTGTAATAAGGGGAACAACCACTGGAGCAGCATTACCCTAGATACTTGGTAGATGAGAAGGCTGGCAAGGTCGATAGAAGTATATTGGATATACATTATGTTAATGTGTACTTTACTAGTACTCCTGGTAGCACCAGGGTATTGGATACCGGTTCGGTTGCTAAGTGTTAGTAACTCGAAATAAAAGCTACGGAATAAACGGAGACTAGCTAAAGGTGAGCTGACGATATATGTTGGAAGTGTTTCCAAGGTTGATATGATCAAGCATCGCACGCTCCCTCTACCACCGAGATTGGTGTTTGCGTTGAGCATAGACATGATTGGATTATGTCTATCGCAATACGGTTATTCATTTAAGGAGAATAATGGTTACTCTATTTTGAATAATACCTTCAATGGTCTTGCACCTAAAGGAATGGTTTATTGAATCTCGGTCGTAGTGATACACATTTTCATGCCAAAAGATATAAGATAGTAATGATAGTACCACTTACTTGTGGCACTGCCATGTAAGTCATAATGGTATAAAACGCATGAAGAAGCTCCATGTTGATGGATCTTTGGACTCACTCGTTTTGAAAAGTTTGAGACATGCGAACCATGTCTATTGGTGTATATGCATGAAGAAACTCCATGCAAATGGACCGTTCGGACTCACTTGATTTTGAATCACTTGAGATATGCAAATCATACCACATAGGCAAGATGACTGAAAAGCCTCGGTTTCAATAAGATGGAACAAGATAGCAACTTGTTGGAAGTAACACATTTTGATGTGTGCAGTCCAATAAGTGCTGAGGCATGCAGTGAATATCGTTATGTTCTTACTTCACAGATGATTCGAGTAGATGTTGAGAATATTTACTTGATGAAACACAAGTCTGAATTATTGAATGGTTCAAGTAATTTCAGAGTGAAGTAGAAGATCATTGTGACAAGAGAATAAAATGTCTATGATACGATCATAGAGATGAATATCTGAGTTACGAGTTTTGGCACACAATTAAGACATTGTGGAAAATGTTTCACAATTAATACTGCCTGGAACACCATAGTGTGATGGTGTGTCCGAACATCATAGTTGCACCCTATTGGATATGGTGCGTACCATGATGTCTCTTATCGAATTACCACTATCATTCATGGGTTAGGCATTAGAGACAACCACATTCACTTTAAATAGGGCACCACATAATTCCGTTGAGATGACACCGTATGAATTATGGTTTAGAGAAACCTAAGTTGTCGTTTCTTGAAAGTTTGGGGCTGCGACGCTTATGTGGAAAAGTTTCAGGATTGATAAGCTCGAACCCAAAGCGGATAAAATGCATCTTCATAGGACACCCAAAACAGTTGGGTATACCTCCTGTCTCAGATCCGAAAGCAATAAGGGATTGTTTCGAGAATCAGGTCCTTTCTCGAGGAAAAGTTTCTCTCGAAAGAATTGAGTGGGAGGATGGTGGAAACTTGATGAGGTTATTGAACCGTCTCTTCAAGTAGTGTGTGGCAGGGCACAGGAAGTTGTTCCTGTGGCACCTACACCAATTGAAGTGGAAGCTTATGATAGTGATCATGAAGCTTCGGATCAAGTCACTACCGAACCTCGTAGGACGACAAGGACACGTACTACTTCGGAGTGGTAAGGTGATCCTGTCTTGAAGGTCATGTTGCTAGAAAACAATGAACCTACGAGCTATGGAGAAGCGATGGTGGGCCCGAATTCCGACAAATGGTTAGAAGCCATGAAATCCGAGATAGTATCCATATATCAGAACAAAGCATGGACTTTGATGGACTTGCCCGATGATCGGCAATCCATTGAGATAAATGGATCTTTTAAGAAGAAGACGGACGTGGATGGTAATGTCACCATCTATGAAGCTCGACTTGTGGCGAAGTGTTTTCCGACAAGTTCAAGGAGTTGACTACGATGAGATTTTCTCACTCGTAGCGATGCTTAAAGTTCGTCGGAATCATGTTAGCATTAGCTGCATTTATGAAATCTGGCAGATGGATGTCAAGACAAGTTTCCTTACTAGTTTTCGTAAGGAAAGGTTGTATGCAATACAATCAGAAAAGTTTTGTCGATCCTAAGGATGCTAAAAGGTATGCTAGCTCCAGCGATCCTTCTAAGGACTGGAGTAAGCATCTCGGAGTTGGAATGTACGCTTTGATGAGATGATCAAAGATTTTGGATTTATACAAAGTTTATGAGAAACTTGTATTTCCAAAGAAGTGAGTGGGAGCACTATAGAATTTCTGATGAGTATATGTTGTTGACATATTGATGATCAGAGATGATGTAGAATTTCTAGAAAGCATATAGGGTTATTTGAAAGGTGTTTTTCAATAGAAAACCTGGATTAAGCTACTTGAACATTGAGCATCAAGATCTATAAGGATAGATCAAAATGCTTAATAATACTTTCAAATGAGCACATACCTTGACATGATCTTGAAGGTGTTCAAGATGGACCAGTCAAAGAAGGAGTTCTTGCCTGAGTTGTAAGGTACGAAGTTAAGACTTAAAGCTCGACCACGGCAGAAAAGAGAGAAAGGACGAATGTCGTCCCCTATGCTTTAGGCGTAGGCTCTACAGTATGCTATGCTGTGTACCGCACCGAAAGTGTGCCTTGCCATGAGTCAGTCAAGGGGTACAAGAGTGATCCATGAATGGATCATAGGACAGCGGTCAAAGTTACCCTTAGTAACTAGTGGACTAAGGAATTTTCTCGATTATGGAGGTGGTAAAAGAGTTCGTCGTAAAGGTTACGACGATGCAAGCTTGACACCTATCCGGATAGCTCTGAGTAGAGAGACCGGATACATATAATGGAGCAATAATTTAGAATAGCTCCAAGTAGAACAGTTGTTTGGAATAGCTCCAAATAGAGCGTGGTAGCTGCATCTAGGAGATGACATGGAGATTTGTAAAGCACACACGGATCTGAAAGGTTCAGACCCATTGACTAAAACCTCTCTCACAAGCAACATGATCAAACATAAAACTCATTGAGTGTTAATCACATAGTGATGTGAACTAGACTACTGACTCTAGTAAACTCTTGGGTATTAGTCACATGGCGATGTGACCTGTGAGTGTTAATCACATGGCGATGTGAACTAGATTATTGACTCTAGTGCAAGTGGGAGACTGTTGGAAATATGCCCTAGAGGCAATAATAAAAGTATTATTATATTTCAATGTTCATGATAAATGTCTTTTATTCATGCTATAACTGTATTATCCGGAAATCGTAATACACGTGTGAATACATAGACCACAATATGTCCCTGGTGAGCCTCTAGTTGACTAGCTCGTTGTGATCAACGGATAGTCATGGTTTCCTGACTATGGACATTGGATGTCGTTGATAACGGGATCACATCATTAGGAGAATGATGTGATGGACAAGACCCGATCCTAAGCCTAGCACAAAAGGTCGTGTAGTTCATTTGCTAGAGCTTTGCCAATGTCAAGTATCTCTTCCTTTGACCATGAGAGCGTGTAACTCCTGGATACCGTAGGAGTGCTTTGGGTGTATCAAACGTCACAACGTAACTGGGTGACTATAAAGGTGCACTACAGGTATCTCCGAAAGTATCTATTGTTTTATGCGGATCGAGACTGGGATTTGTCACTCCGTGTAAACGGAGAGGTATCTCTGGGCCCACTCGGTAGGACATCATCACATGCGCAATGTGACCAAGGAGTTGATCACGGGATGATGTGTTACGGAACGAGTAAAGTGACTTGCCGGTAACGAGATTGAACAAGGTATTGGATACCGACGATCGAATCTCGGGCAAGTAACATACCGATAGACAAAGGGAATTGAATACGGGATTGATTAAGTCCTTGACATCGTGGTTCATCCGATGAGATCATCGTGGAACATGTGGGAGCCATCATGGGTATCCAGATCCCGCTGTTGGTTATTGACCGGAGAACGTCTCGGTCATGTCTACATGTCTCCCGAACCCGTAGGGTCTACACGCTTAAGGTTCGATGACGCTAGGGTTATAAAGGAAGCTTGTATGTGGTTACCGAATGTTGTTCGGAGTCCCGGATGAGATCCCGGACGTCACGAGGAGTTCCGGAATGGTCCAGAGGTAAAGATTTATATATGGGAAGTCCTGTTTTGGTCACCGGAAAAGTTTCGGGCGATATCGGTATTGTACCGGGACCACCGGGAGGGTCCCGGGGTCCACCAAGTGGGGCCACCTGCCCCAGAAGGCTGCGTGGGACAAGTGTGGGAGGGGACCAGCCCCTAGGAGGGCTGGTGCGCCCCCCACAAGGAGTCCAAGGCGCAAGAGAGAGTGGGAGGGGGCAAACCCTAGTCCAGATGGGCCTTAAGGCCCATAGTGGTGCGCCTCCCTCTCCTCTCCCCCCTTGGCCGCCTCCCCTTTGCCATCTAGGGCTGGCCGCACCCCTTGGGGGTGGGAAACCCTAAAGGGGGCGCAGCCCCCCCTTCCCCCTATATATAGATGAGTTTTGGGGCTGCCATACACATGAGTTCTCTCCCTCTTGGTGCAGCCCTACCTCTCTCCCTACTCCTCCTCTCCCATGGTGCTTGGCGAAGCCCTGCGGGATTGCCACGCTCCTCCACCACCACCACGCCATTGTGCTGCTGTTGGATGGAGTCTTCCTCAACCTCTCCCTCTCTCCTTGCTGGATCAAGGCGTGGGAGACGTCACCGGGCTGTACGTGTGTTGAACGCGGAGGTGCCGTGCGTTCGGCACTTGATCATCGGTGATTTGAATCACGACGAGTACGACTCCATCAACCCCGTTCACTTGAACGCTTCCGCTTAGCGATCTACAAGGGTATGTAGATGCACTCTCCTTCTACTCGTAGCTGGTTTCTCCATAGATAGATCTTGGTGACACGTAGGAAAATTTTGAATTTCTGCTACGTTCCCCAACAGATCAATCTATGGAGTAACTAGCAACAAGAGAGAGAGGGGAGTGTATCTTCATACCCTTGAAGATCGCGAGACGGAAGCGTTGCAAGAACGCGGATGAAGGAGTCGTACTCGAAGCGATTCAGATCGCGGTGGATTCCGATCTTAGCGCCGAACAACGGCACCTCCGCGTTCGACACACGTGCAGCCCGGTGACGTCTCCCGCACCTTGATCCAGCAAGGAGGAGAGAGAGGTTGAGGAAGATGGCTCCAACAGCAGCACGACGGTGTGGTGATGATGGAGTGGCAGTTCACCGGCACGGCTTCGCCAAGCTCGCGCGAAGGAGGAGAGGTGTTGGGGAGGGGAGGGGCTGCGCCTTGGATGTGGTGCTGCAGCCCTCCCCTCACCCCTCTATTTATAGGGAGAAGAGGGAAGGGGGCCGACCCCTCTAGATGAGATCTAGAGGGGGGGGGGGATGGCCAAGGGGGAGGGGTCTTGCCCCCCCAAGCAAGGGGGGCGCCCCCCTTAGGGTTCCCCCCCCCCCAAACCTAGGCGCATGGGCCCTAGGGGGGTGGAGCCCAGCCCACTTAAGGGCTGGTTCCCTTCCACCTACAACCCATAAGGACCTCCGGGACAGGTGGCCCCTCCTGGTGGACCCCAGGAACCCCTCCGGTGGTCCCGGTACAATACCGGTATACCCCCAAATATTTCCGGTGACCGTATGACGACTTCCCATATATAAATCTTCACCTCCAGACCATTCCGGAACTCCTCGTGACGTCCGGGATCTCAACCGGACTCCGAACAACATTCGGTAATCACATGCAAATCTTCCTTATAACCCTAGTGTCATCGAACCTTAAGTGTGTAGACCCTACGGGTTCGGGAATCACGCGGACATGACCAAGACAGCTCTCCGGCCAATAACCAACAACGAGATCTGGATACCCATGTTGGCTCCTACATGTTCCACGATGATCTCATCGGATGAACCACGATGTCGAGGATTCAAGTAATCCTGTATACAATTCCCTTTGTCAATCGATACGTTACTTGCCCGAGTTTCGATCGTCCGTATCCCAATACCTCGTTCAATCTCATTACCGGCAAGTCACTTTACTCGTTCCGTAATGCATGATCCCGTGACTAACCACTTAGTCGCATTGAGCCTATTATGATGATGCATTACCGAGTGGGCCCAGAGATAGCTCTCCGTCATACGGAGTGACAAATCCCAGTCTCGATTCGTGCCAACCCAACAGATACTTTCGGAGATACCTGGAGTGCACCTTTATAGTCACCCAGTTACGTTGTGACGTTTGGTACACCCAAAGCACTGCTACGGTATCCGGAAGTTACACAATCTCATGGTCTAAGGAACTGATACTTGACATTAGAAAAGCTTTAGCAAACGAACTACACGATCTTGTGCTATGCTTAGGATTGGGTCTTGTCCATCACATCATTCTCCTAATAATGTGATCCCGTTATCAATGACATCCAATATCCATAGTCAGGAAACCGTAACCATCTGTTGATCAACGAGCTAGTCAACTAGAGGCTCACTAGGGACATGTTGTGGTCTATGTATTCACACATGTATCACAGTTTTCGGTCAATACAATTACAGCATGAATAGTAGACAATTATCATTAACAAGGAAATATAATAATAATCATTTTATTATTGCCTCTAGGGCATATTTCCAACATTACTTTTGTCCATAAAAAGATTCCTTTCTTTTTCGGAAAAACTAATGCCCACACGTGTGGGCAGTTGCACATCGCCCACACGCCTCCAACCCCACTCATTTTGCCACGTATGAACAGGTGGCATCAGCAGAATTTTTTTTGGTTTTCGGCTTAAAAATGTTTTATCTCCTAATTAAAAAGGCGAATTAAAAATCTGTTTTCACCATTAAATCCGTCTCGACGAGATCTTCAAAACTAGACCCCATGTTGATATGTTTCGACGAAATTATTTTTTGCCCAAAAGTTGCTATGATGTTTACACTGTAGTTGTCATAGTGCTTAAACTAAAGTTGCCATGTGGCAATTTTAGTTTGTAGATCATGGCAATTTTAGTTTTTCGATGATGGAAATTGCAGTACTTTGACCATGAAAATATTTTGTTGTATGATCCATGGCAATTTTAAGTGCATGTATCATGACAATTTTTATTTATGATGCATGGCAAGTCTAGTTTCTTAATTCCTCGTTTTATAATATGTCAAAATTTACTTTTAAATGTAGAAGAAAATAGCTGAAACATATCATGGTAACTTCAGAGTAAACATCATGGCAATTAATGTGCAATAGACATGGCAACTTTTAACCCCCAAAAAAATTCGTCAAAATATACTGATACGAGATCTAGTTTCGAAGATCTCGTCGCGAGGGATTTAATGGTGAAAACGGATCTTCAATCGGATTTTTTATTTAAAAGATAAAACATTTTAAAAACAAAAAATCGAAAAATATTTCCACATGCATGCATGCGGTGACATGACGTAGTCTGTGTGCCATAAGGCGTTTGGGCGGGTTTGACTCCCACCATACGTGTGGGCGTTAGCGGTGTCCTTCTTTTTTGAAACCCCCTCCCCCTTGCCGCCGCCGCACGCGTAACTTACCTCCTAAAGACACTCGGACAAGGCCCGGCCAAATTCTCGTCATCCACTAATCAAGGTCAACCCATACTTTAGAGCAACTCCCCCCCAAAACTATCCGCGTGTCCCAATGTGCCGACGTAAATGGACGAGCTACAACAAATTATTCTATTTTAATTTAATATATGACATGATCATTTGACATAATGATGTTATGCCGAGCTATCGAGCAAAAATCGAGCGAGCCAGTATTGAATCAAGATCGGCTCATTTCTCGACCGAGCTACATAAAGTGTTCGTACTCAACTCGTTTCTTTTGGAGTCGAGCCAAAAAGCGAGTCGATCTCGAGCGGATCACGAGCTTCGAGGTTTTCTTGCAGTCATAGTTGGGTGAAAATGGAAGAAACTGACCATTTTCCGAAACTTCAACACAAAAATCAGAAAATATTTTATGAACTGGCCCTTTTGCATAACGCCCAGGACGCCATGCTAGATAGCATGACATAGTGCCCTAGCACGGGGCGTCATGCAAAAAGGGCCTGTTTTTGAATTTTTTTCAGATTGGAGTCATTTTCGGTTGAAACTTTAGAAAAAGGCCGGTGGTTGGAGGTGCCAACATCTGTTCCTCCTTTTTTTTTGATAAGGAGTAAATCCCCCGGCTTTGTGATGGTGAGAGAACTCAGAAGAACAATTATAATTTCCTTTGACGCTTGTGCTAAATCTCAGCACAATTTGATAAGCCTGTATGTTTGTCGTTAATATGCTTGCTCGTGTGTAGCCTGGCTAGGGCTGTTTCTACTACTATTAGATACTCCGTAGATATGAAGTAATATACGCAGATTGAAGGACATGAAGCGAGAACGGGGCAGTAGCCCAATGGTTCGGTTCGCGGTGCTGCACCGAACAGCCAGAGTTCAACTCCTGTCTCCTGGTAATCTCGCTAGGAAAGCCAATTAAATAAAAAAAGTCGTAACATATGTTTTTGTCAGCCCAGAAAATGATTCCTTCATTTTGGAGAAAAAAACCCCGCAATTACTTCCTCGCGTCGCGGGCCGTGGACTCCCTCCCCAGCTGCGCTTCCCCGTAACAATGACCGGACAAATGTCCGAGACGCGGCGATCGAACCATGGTTTCCCGGCTGCTGACACGCGCTGGAAACCACTCGGCTCACAATAGTTTCGTGATTACCTAGTTGGGTGCTGCCTCCTTTAGGCAAATCAATCTGCTTTTTTGGTGTTTTCTGTGTGTGTTTTTCGTTTTTTCTGTTTTCATTGCTTTTTAAATGGTTTTCTTCCTTCCTTACCCGGTTTTCACAGGGTTTGTTGTTTTTCCTTTGTTCTT